>NW_010423456.1:0-44845 GCF_000710305.1 Buceros rhinoceros silvestris
TTATTATTATTTGTTTGACTGATTATTTGATTAATCACAGGGGGTTCAGCCCTGCTTTTTATTGAATTGCTTGGCAAAGTTTCGCTCTGGAAGGACAGAATCCTTCCAAAGGGAAGGTTGGGTACATGAGCCCAATGTCCCGCCCAGCACAGGGCTAACTCCAAAATCAGACCACATCACTCATCCCCTTACCGAAGGACAGGGTGGAGATCATGAGAGTGAGGATTCTGTGTCCTCTGCCTCTTGTCATTTCAACCCCAGAGCTGGACACAGATGGAGGTCTCATGTAGATGGAAATAACTTGACACCGTGATGTGCTGCTTGTGCACTGGCTGAAGCAGGCTGGCTGTGACCATGAGCTCAGGAACCTGGTGATGGCTCTGTGCAGAGACCCGTGGGAGAAAAGGATCAGAGTTCCTGTTCTGGGACGTGTCTGACACTGTGCATTTCTGCTGTTCAGAAAACTGACATGGAGGAGCTTTCCTCTGCTTTCCAGGCAATTGCACTTTCTAGCTCCATTTCAGTGCTCTAAGTTTGTTTTGGTTGTTTTGATTTCTTAAGTCTTGGGGTTTGACACTACAAAAGCATGTAACCCACAATACACTTCACCCTGGCTGTTGACCATCCCTGCCTCCATGCCAACAGCCAGTTACTGCCCACTGACCAGCGTGAGGGTCTCAGTGCAATAACAGGAGCGTGTTTCAAAATACTGTAACTTCTGTGTGAATGACACTTTCATTTTGGTTTGGCTTTCTTATAACCAGGGGTACAAAAATGTTTATGGGGTTTTTTTTGACTTGTTGCTTTTAATTTACATCAGAACCCTTAGCAAACATTGCTTAGCCACCAGGAGACTAAATTTATTTAAATCAATATCTCATTAGGTTCCTTAATATATTACCTTTCACTTCAGAAATTTAAGAAATCTAAGCAATTAAGTTTGTGCACTGATACCCTGTTTTCTTTTTGTTTCTGTTTGACTAACTTTTGCATGTAATTGATTATTTCTAGACCCCAGCACCACATTGATTTCTTCAGCTAGTTGCTCGACTCGTGTATTTTTAAGGAATGAAGGAATTACATTTTGGGGTGGAAGAACCTTTCATGTAAAATTATATTTTTCAGGAAAGTGGAACATAAAATTAAAGGGCAGGAAGCATGATATTATTGAGCGACAAGGCACTGCAAAGGTGTGTTTTCCTCTTGTATCTTGAAATCGCTTTTATTAAGAGAAAATAATTGCTTCCATGAAAAGGAATATTAGTCCAATATACGAAATAGGCAAAGCAGAATGTTTTAGGCTCTTTCTGCCGTGGTGTGGCCAGGTAAAGCCACTGTATGTTACTTCATGTAGTACTTCAGGTAGTATAATGTTTGCTACCAAATAATGCAACCACACTTTTTAAATTTTAAAACCATTTAATGTTAAAGTCTTCCACCTTTTTTATAAGAGGGACTTGGATAGTAAATACGAGCAAAATTAGTGCCCCCTCCTCCTGGTAACAGAGAAATGAGTTAATTTGTTTGTATAACATGTAAAATTTAAATGTATGAAAAAATGAGCAACCATTTGGGGAGGAACAGACCAGTTGATACATGCCTGCTAGTCTTGTTTCTTTATATAAGTGATTTATTTATATATGCGTATGTATGCAAATCCTTGACATTGAAAATACCCTGTAAGCAATGGAATTTACAGTAAATAAAATAAACCCTACAGCTGCCAAAGAAACTTCCTCTGTAGAAACAAATATTTCCACTGCACAAGGCTCATTGTTTAGAGTTTTGGGATTAAGAGTTTTGGGATTAAGAGTTTTCAGCCTTTGACATTAAAAACAGAAGAGAACTGATGAACACCAATTTAATTAGACTTAATTATACAAAGTAGTTTACCAAAAAATCCGAAAGATTTTACCATAAAATGAACCATCATTGTAGCAAACAAATTCCATCTCTTCATATTGCCATTAGAAAACTTCCTGTAATTTGGGGGAGCGGAGGGGATTAAGTTGTTACTAACTATCCTAATCCTACTAAACCATCCTGGAGAACCAAAACATTTTTCAGAAATAGCCTCAAGATCTTGCAGTGAGGGAAATGAAGCCTTCGGCTGAGTTGCCACCAGTCTAATGCTACCTCAGACCTCATTTACAGACTCAGGTGTTTCAAGCAGCTCACACATCTGGGGTTGGGTCCTTCCACCAGCCTGAGTCTCTGCTAAGCTCGAGTGCAAGGGACTTAGGCACCAACTCAAGAAAACCTTCAGGCATGCATGTAACTCCTGGAAATGTCCAAGCTAAAGTCAACTCATGCTAAAATATCTTCCTGGAGCAGAGGCAAGTGGTATTTCCTGGGTGGTTTTTTATTTTTTATTCTAGCCCAAGCATTGTTAAAACCGGGGTGAAAATCTGGGTTCATGGAACTCAAAGGCCCATAACTTTCAGCCTAGTGGTGACCTCACTACTCTAGTCCTGGCTTAGTTCCTAAATATTCCGCGTGAAGATGAAACAATCACAGAGAACTGATGTTATTGTATGGTAAACCTGTCTCAGTACCACACAGTTTTGATCTTCTCCGCTCTGGTCATATTCTTGTGTGCGACATATGTAATATTCAGTGCAGATATTGCTGTGTGGATTTATCCTCTGCTGTTTCCAGGAACTTTTCCTAAATAAAGCCAGTATCAAAATGGTACATTGTGGAGGATGAATATCATTAGATTTAATCCTCACCCTTGACCGGAGAAGTGGCTGCCTGTGGTACTGTAGGACAAAGTCTGTCCTGGAGTAAGTGGCTGAGAAGGTGTTTCTAGTTATACCTGAAATTGAACTTTTCAGTATTTTTAGAGATCGCACTCACACAGAGAGATATCAATAGTAACAAATAGTCTGTTAATTCATTTTATTTGTATTCACCTTATTTGGACATAGTATTAGAAAAAAACCCACAAAACCACAACAAACACTTGCTGAATGTTTCTGTATACATATTGGTCATTTATGTCACTATAAAAATCCTTACATTTTTCTGTTTTGCTTTTTTTTTTCCCGATCAAAGACTTGGAAACAACTTTCTGATCTGTCTAAAAAAACCCAGTTGCATCAGAGATGATATTTCAAGATATTACCCGATAAATAAGGTTATTGCGCCTGTTTCCCTGTATTTCTAAGCAAACTAAGCTTATTCTTAAAAACAACAGCCCAATAATTGTGGCTGCTTGTGGCATTAATTAAGCAATGCTATATGAAGATTTGATTTTGTAATTTTTTCTGCATATGAATAGTCCGAAGTTCAATGTACTCTAATGATTAGGACCCACTTGAAGCATTTGATTCTGCAGAATGTTGTTTTGTGCTGCAGCTTTCAGATCCCTTTGACTTACAAGTGGCTGGAACATTGTGAATGGCAAGTACGAGTGTGGCTAAAAACGGAAAGAGAAGTAAATAGATAAACCATAAAGGGTACTTGGACCCTCACTCCTGCTATCCCAACACAATAGCAACACTTGAAGAACTGGAGGGGAAAATGTTGGGATTTCCAATGAGCTGGTGCCTTTTTCAACGTTGCACATTTGTACGATGCAAACGCAGACTTGCCAGGTGCTCGTGCCATGGGTTCTGCATGCTCCGTGCTCAGCCCTCTTGGGGATGTGGTGCAGAGTACGACTCTGGCACCTGCATCCACAGATGAACCCTCTGCTTCCATCCCTGATTTTATAGTTCATTCAAGTACGGCAAAGTTCAGCTGAGCGGGGAGAGGAGGGGTGGGGTGACCTTGAAAAGCAGCGAGAGCACACACAAGTATTTGCTTGGTGGTGATAGAAAAAAAAGAGAGAAAATTCTGCCACTGATCAGTTCCACACAACACAATTTCCTATTTTTTCCTCTCATATCTAGAGAAGGACGTTTGGAAGTGTGGTTTAACAGCAGGCTGCAACCTAAGCTAATCCCATGACAGTATTTTTAAGATATGATGACAGTATTTTTTTGCTACAAAATCAAATGTAAGCAACATTTTTTAGTCTAATCTGCCTTGAGAAAAGGCAGATTCTTCTCCAATACTTATGAATGAACCTATTCCAGCCTCACTGTAATTTCCAACAGCATACCATAAGAGAAGTACGTTGTATATGCCATATAAAAATACATAGGAGTTGGACTCTATGATCCTTATGAGTCCCACCCAGCTTGGAATATTCTATGATTTTATGAAGTACAGGCTGCAGGTGAATAGTGATTAGATAGAACTAGATATGTCTTTTAAGAAACACTGCATGTATTTTCTGTCTTGTGCGTGAGAAGAACACGATTGCTCAAATTGGATCCAGTCTAGCAGCTCCTGGTGGCTTTTCGTAATTTCTGGCTTTTAGCTGTACTTACACGTACCACCCAGACCTTCCCAGCCATATTGAGATAAAGGAAAAAGTAGACGGATAAGGTGGCAAAAATTATCACTTTTTGTTGAATCCAGGCTCCCAGTCAGGTCAGTTGGGTCCAAGTTGTCCAGGCATGGTTAGAGAAACTTAGAGGAGTGGGAAGCACAAATATCCTAGTGATGGGGCTTCTAGAAGGAGGACAGAGACAAACCTTCTCTCTAGGCTGTGGGGACACCAAGCGAGGAGCCTCAGGTTATCTGAATGGTCTCAGTTCTGAGTTTGGTGGTTGTTGTTCTTTAATGAGGGAAACATTTAAATACCACATTCTTTCCAAACTGGTCTCCCTCCTGAATATGTTTTCCCCAAAATACTTCCGAAATGTATCTTTTCATTTCAATTTTGAGGAGAAAATAAAGTTTTGGGATTGTTCCACAGGCTGAAAAATCTATTTTGAACCAGCTTTGTACACAACATCTGCAAAATAAGAGAGAGCAGTACAGAGATTTCATTCCCTACCTGGAGGATAAAGCCCAGCTGTTGCTCCACGGTTCAGAGCCATGAAGAATATCATAATTAAAAGACACTGACAGGGGCGTCTCAGGAGGCATGATAAACTCACCTGTAACTTACCTCCACACTTAGCAAGCACATTTTTGTGAAAAGAATGGTTAAAATTAAAGATAGCACAGGTAGCTCAAACGCCAGAAGAAAATATGACCTATTTGATGCCTGAATTCTCCCCTTTCAGCTTTGTTTCCATTTACAGCTGTGCAAGCTGAGTACACAGTGTAGCTATTTTGACTTTGTAGCATTTTATGTCTAGTTTGAACACTTGTAAAAGACTGATGCAAAGCAGCCAAAAATCAGACTTTTCTGTCTTTGCTTGTTCTGTGGTGCTTGGTTTTATGTGGTAACTTTTACACTAAACCAAAGACACAGAGGAGACTAAGCAGGAAAATAAAAGCATGATGTGCTCTACTAAATCTTATTCCCCAAAGCAGAATAATTTTAAGGTCTTAAAAGTTGTATCCATTGGGTCCCCATGAGAGGAAAATAGTGGATTCATAGCAGATTTATTTTCAATAAATTTCTGAATTTCCGTCAGGTTTGATCTAATAACTGTCAGCTGACCTGATTAAAGCATACCTCTCTTCTGGTTGATTTAAATCATCTTGGCTGCTACACAGGAAGCTGAAATACATGCTGGCCATCTGGTACACTAAATTCATTTATTTTGGAGGTCTTTGCTTTAATTCAATTACAAATACCATATAAAGGACAGTCAGGGAGGGGCCCATTTTCTACAAACATGCTCTGTAAGAACTGAAATAAATAATTGCCTTTACCTTGGCTTTCTGGTTGAGGAGGGTGGTGGGTTGTCATATTTTTATATTTTGGAGAAGAAATGTTTGGTTTTGCATAGAAGCTGAGCAATGGTTTTAGACTTCATTTTATTCATATTCACCTGATTTGGACATATTGCACATGAATCATTTTAAAGCAGCAAAATAAAAGCCCTGGCATGTTACTTGACTTAGTAAACTGTCCCCTGTATCCACAACTTCGTAAGGAATGCCAGCCATGGATGTCACGCAGCATACAGAACCATTTAGGTTGGAAAAGACCTTTAGGATCATCGAGTCCAACTGTTATGGGTACAGCAAATGACAAAGCCCAAAATAAAAAGAGGAGCAAGGAGGCTGGTATCCTCACAGGACTATACAACCTTTACTCAAGTCCACAGAATTAAATGACCTGAATTTAATCCTTGCAGCTGCTCCACAATCTTCAAAATAACCTGTGAACAAAGCAATTTTGAGAGACAAAACCCATTAAAACATGGGTTTTCTTTCTTCCTCCCCCCAACCCCCTGCCATTCTTCATAGGAGACCAAACTTCTTAAGAAGTTGCTCTACCAGCATCTTTTTGTTGCACCTCCATGACTCTGTCACACAAACAAGTTCTCCAATGTACATTTACAGGCCACGGTTTTGAGCAAATGAGTGATAAGACTGTGAAAAGCTTGATACTGAACACGGGCACAGCACAAAAAGGAAAATACTGACTTGACTCGTAGGTTGGTCTCCAGACTCACAAGCTGGACCGTCTTCCAGATTCGCTGTGCTGCAGGTGTGGGAGACTGTTCTGTATTCCAGGTACGTACATGGGATATGGTGTAGGCGACTGAGGAGTGAAAGGAGGGGTTGAGTAATATAAAAAGAGTAAGAAAGGATTTCCCTGAAAGCTTTAATTACAGCTTTAGAAGAGAAAACTT
Organism: Buceros rhinoceros silvestris; assembly: GCF_000710305.1. Classification (NCBI taxonomy): domain Eukaryota; kingdom Metazoa; phylum Chordata; class Aves; order Bucerotiformes; family Bucerotidae; genus Buceros; species Buceros rhinoceros. The sequence continues at coordinate 6,651 of NW_010423456.1, forward strand.
AAACAGGCTTTAGAATAGAGAAATATTTTAAAGAATCATATTGTGACCTTGGAAATTATTGCTGGTGTTACACACAATGCAAAATCATGATAGAAATTATATAAATACTGCAACTTGGTTAACATTTTAAATATCTGACTCATAAATTATCATGAAAATGGTGCATATTTTAGGATCCAATGAGGTCTTTACCCGTTGCTTGGCTTAGGGTGGTAGATCTGAAAGGCAGAGCATCAGAGACGGTTTGTGTCTGGCATCGGGGTGGTGTTCGGAGCCCTCTTGTCCCATCTGTCAGCTGTCGGGCAGGAGATGCCCTCGATAGACGCGCTGGCGTGAAGATTGATCGAGTGTGTATGGATGCTCTTGTCTAAAGGAAAATGCAGAGGGGTTGTTTAAAAGTACCACAGTTCTGGTTTGCTGTTGGGCTCACAATAACAATTGCAGCTGTTTGGAATAACATAAAGGTCAAATTTGACCAATGTTCAGGGTATCTAGTAGTATTGGAAAATTATTATAATTTATCTTAATGATTCTTTTGATAGGTGTTACAGGAAAACTTCAGATTTGTTAGGTTGAAGCAATTTTTTTTGTTCTGTAATTCAGTTGTTTTGTATTAATTAAGACAAATCCCAAAAAGGTCAACACTGAATTATATTTTGAAGATAATGGAAGAATAGACTTGGTATAAATCCGTTTATCGATTGTGATTTTTCAAGAAATTGGTAGGGTTTTGGTTTTAATCCTAATTTGGGAGGAAAAACATGCAAGGTTCCAAATATCAGCACAAGAAATCCAGTTCTTGCCCAGCTCTACCACAGTGAAGATTCATTTTACTACAAATAGGTTAGCTGCTACTGAAAGGTCAAAATAGAATTGGTCTTTTTCTACTGGCCTGATATTTTTTTATAAATTATGGTTGGTTTATTGTGTATAAGTAGAGTATTGGTGCATGATTGGCTGAGAGAGGTCAGGACTCCTCTCCAGCTCCCCCACCACTGAACCTGCATCCCGTCACTGCCCCTGCTCCCCCGGGCTTCCTGCACAGGGCTGAGCTTCTTCCATCGCTTTCCTTTGTAAAAGGATTGTAGTATTTTTTCACAGCTCCTCTGTCATTCTGGACTTTCAGATTTCACCTCTGTCATGCTGTCGATTCACCCTCCTTGCCATCAATGTGTGCTGCGGAGTACCCGAGGGGCACCCGGCTCTAAGTGAGTGATTACTGCAGCCCCCACGAGCGTGAGCAGCTTGTGTTGTCTCGCCATGATGGACGGTGTTTTCAACAACCTTCATTTCATTAAGGCGATGTTATCAGAATTAAAGTAAGAGTTAGTGCCTGCTTTAAGACCCTATAATCAGAATTAATGGTTTTCATCTCTTAAAACCGTTAGTTAATCAGAACATATGTAGTTAAATAAATGTGGTTGACAAAGATTTACCGTGCTACCAAAATAGAAAAGAATAGAGGAAAAACAACCGACAAATATTGGTGGTGTTTCACCTTTTCTAGCACTTTAGGAGAAAACCCCACAAATCCATCACTGCCATACAGGCAGAGTAGGATTTATTTCTACTGGTTTCATTTTTCGGATCAGCTAGCCCATATTGTGCTGATCGGGGGTTGTGAAATGCATTCACTTTTTTTATTCCTCATTTGGATTTACTCAAGATTTAAATAGGTTCATGGTGGCTGGGCTTTGCCCCGTTCTCACGCCCTGTTCTCCTCATACACTTGTGTGATCAATTGAAGCTGATGTGACTGTTGTGAGGAAGCAAATATAGAAGCTGTAGAAGTATAAAAATGTATTAATTGAATGTTTTACCAAAAAAAACCCCATAACCTGATTGAAACAAGCCAGGACTGCACAAATATCTGCAAAATGCTTCATGCGAGGGAATCGTAACGGGTGCAATCCTCGTGCACTGCAAAGGAAAATCCCAACAAGTACCTTTGAAAAAGTTTAGGAGGGGGTGAACCAGATCTTAATTTCAGCCAGAATAGGTGGCTTGAAGCTGTTTGGGGATGGTCGTTGATGTCTCCACATGGACTGCAGCACTTTGAGGAAATTTTCATTCCTTCCATTCCTACAGTGTCTTTAAACACTACTTTGGCCAGTCCATCCCTACTTCACTGAGTAACTGTTCACTTTATAAAGTGAACAGTTCACTACAAAGACTGTGCTTTGGTAGCTTAAGCAAATTACAATAAGAGCGAAATTTTCTAAAGGCTAAATGCAATTTTGCCATTGCAAAGTAGTCACAAGATTCTATTGAATATTTTCTTTTTTAATTGCAAATGTCAACTTGGAATGGCTGTTTTTAGTGCACTTGGTAGCATATTAGTCTTTTTCTTTCGGGGGAAGGCATTATTTTCCCCCTCCAATCAAATGCCAATATAGGGCATTTAAATAATTTCTTTAGCAAACAGATTTCTCTGTCCCGCCTATAAATGGAAAAGGAGATTTATTTTTGTGCTGGATTTGTCATTTTTTTTCCCTTTCTACAATTGTGAGCTTATATGTTTAAGATATAAATGAACTGAAGTGATTTCTCAATGCAATTTTTGAATTCCAGTTTTCAGAGCAGATTTCTGACTAATTTCTGTACATTTATCTGGAGGGGGGGAATATAGAACTGGCTGAGGACATCAGCAGTGATACGTATTCAACTTATTTCTGACTGATTGATATAATTGTAGCTTTCCAAGTCCTATTGTGATTGGAGGATTAGATATATACTTTTATTTCAGTTTAGTATTTTGGAGCAATGCCTTCTGAGGAAGAAAGAAACTAATAATTTCTTGTCACTAGCAAGCTGTAATTATATGTATTTATATTTAACCTTTCCACATACTACTCATTAACATTTACTTGGCACAGGCACAGTTTACATTTTGATATACTGCTTTTGTGTAAAGGTTATAATGACTGTGGTAATCTTTGACTTGCTGCTGTTCCCTCTCCCCAAAGTGCTGGGGCTGTGTCAAAACATAAACTTGGGAAAACGAGGGTTGGACCATGGATTTTACTTTATTCTGCCAAACAACCTTATTTTGTTAGTCATGGTAATATTCATTTAAAAAAACCACACACAACAAAAACAACAAAGTTCATTAATAAACCAGCTCCAGCTTTAATGCCAGGACACCATGAACTACTCTTAGACACACTCCTAGAGTAACTTCAGCTGTAAGGGACCTCTGCAGGACATCTGGCCAAAGCTTAGGGCTGGCTTCAGAGTTAGGTTTAACTTCAAAGTTAGACCAGGCTGCTCAGGGCCTTGGTCGCACAAATTTGAACATTTTCCAAGAGTAAACCCACCAGTGCCCACCAAGGGGCAAGAGAAGACACCACTCTGAACTGCTTTTCTCTTCCTCCCGGGATGGGAAGGTGCAGCTAGAAATACTGTCCTATGCTGAATCCTCCACCTTTCCAATCTTCCCCAGAGGCAACCATAAAAATAAACATCTTGTGTAATTCTAGGTTGGGGGGGGAAAAAATCTATTGTCATGACAGTGACTATTCTAATTATGGTCTGATGAGAATAAGAGCAAGGGGGATACTTTGAAAGAAACTGTTTCTCAGAAGACAGAAGTTTTATTTACTTGATTTTTCCTTCTTCCTCAACTCCTCCTTCCTCAGTTGTCTGGAGCTGCAAAGAAAAGAAAAAGTTTAGGAAAAGAGCAGTGACTCAAGTGCATGTTGGCATTTATTTCTGATCGAGGTGGATGTTTTCAATGAGATCTGCTACTGCAATTGGGTTTAATTACTGGTTCACCACATATTGTGTGTTTGGAACCGTATATTAGCAACACGCCCTTTCCCATGGCTTTCTTGTTCAGGTTCTTTTTTTTTTTTCCTGTTCTTCGAGAAGCAAGGAAGCCACTCCTTTAAAAATAGTTGGTAAAGTTTCCTGCTGTAGATTTTGCTTTTGCAGACTCATCTTTGCTTCTAACAAAGAAGAGGTATTTTCTTCTCCGTTTATGCCCCTGACAAACTCATCCAAAGACCAAGCATGTTTGGGGCTGCCTGACATTACAGTTTGATGATTCCAAAGACTTTCTCCTTTGCAGCACATGGAACGCACATGGAACACACACAGGGCACAATTTACTCAGCTTGTCCAAATAAAGACCTTCATTAAAGCACCAAACAAAGGAAAGGAAAGTTGCCCCAAATTCTGTCGAACTCGCTTTAGGTGATACTTCTTAAAAAATTCTGATGTGCTCAGCAGTCCTCTCTTGCAGATGGCCAATAGTTCTAATTGGTGTAGGCTTCACTGCCAGCTAATTGTCTGCTTAAAGATGGTTGTGTAAGCCAGGTGAAGTAACAGCCCATGAGACATTATAGGCAGTGAGTAAACTTTATTGTTCCTTAAAAGACTGAGGCATCAACTGACTGAAAGGCACTTCACTAAAAATGCAGTTCGGGAGGACCAGCTGGTATTATCAAGAAAATTAAAAGTGAAGTGGTTAAGCTGCTCAGCAGGTAAAAAAATTGGCATGTGCGAAACAAACCAAAACAAATCAAACCCTCTAGATTATAGTTGATCGAATAAGTAGGAGAATTGGCAGTTGAAAGAGAGTGAGATGCCGAGTGAATTTTTCAGCACTCCACATAGAATTAATTGCTGGAAAACTGAAGAAAGGACCTGTGTTTGGCAGTGTTATTGACCTAGGATTTTTCATACACGATCTCAGCAGCTTGGAAACAGCCAACGTGTCAAATAAAACAGTGGTTGTTGGGGGTTGGAGTGTATGTGTGTCGGGGGGAAGAAAAGAATATCACTTTAAATCCAAATCGCTTAACTCTGTCCACAGAACACCTACGGGACCATACGTTAATGTTTCAGAGGGAAACTTGCTTGAAGGCATATAAACCTGAAGAGGGTAAGGAGAGCATCTGAATCTGAATAGGCTATAAAAATACTATAGTAAAAAAATCTCTGAGTGTAAATTATTAAAGCATACAGAAACTATAGAACAATGCAGCTTTTTAATAACTACGTAGTGCCACTGTCATCCACTGAGCCTCAAATCTTCTGAGAACCAGAACTGACTCTATTTCTGACGGGAAATTTAAACAGCCTTACCACTCACACACACCTCGCACGGTCAGCAGCGCCCGTGACACCCCGCACTGCGCTGGGGAGCCTTCTGCTCCACGTAGCTTTCTTAAATCGGGGTATGAGCACAGCAGGCACCCCCGGAAGACACCGAGACACTCCAGGTACTTGGCTCAGTAATAAAGCGTTACAGAACATATGTGAGCTGTTCATTCTTCTGAGAGTTCTTGAAATATCCCGCAATAAAACCTCATATTACATTTTCATTAAAAATGATGGATACTCTTACGATCTTGCCATGGGGAGAGCTAAACTTCCAGGTTTTAAATAACTAAATAAAACTAGGGAGAAGTCTTAGACGCATTGACACACACATCATCATCCCCATATCTGCCGACTGCCAACTTTTGGGGAAGTTCGGGTCAGGCATTGGATTAAAAAGTGGGAGTTTTTGAGCAAAAGTATTATGTGATACAAACCAGCATGGCTCCAGCCTAGGCTTAGAAATTCCAGAGGGTTCATGTTTAAAGAAATGCTTTGCTATCAGCAGACAAACACCAAAATAATTGTTCTCTAGGGGGTGAAAAACACCAATTAAAATGCAGGCACACACCCAGGTCCTCATTTTTAGGGCATACTAAAAGTTTGATACACTAGGGACTGGTGAATCGATCAGGGCATCTGTTGGTTGTACAACAGACTATTGCCTGTTTCCCTGTCTAGAGCATTTGAATCCAAGTTTTTAGGTGATTATCATCCAATGTGAGAAAACGTTAAGAGTCACCCCAATTTTACAATGTCACCTTTTGCTGAAAAGATTGCAACAGAGAAACAGAAAGTGCCTGTGTGGAATTTCCAGCTTCAGGTTAGTGCAAGTAACCCCATGAAGGCCTCCGAGATTCGCCAGTGGGGACATGCTGAAGGTTTCATTCTGAATGTTCCCAGTAGACCCTGCTGGGTACTGCTGGGCAGAGCCGCTGCTCTTGGACTGTTGGGGGAGGGACACAAAATATTTGCATACCGTTGTCTGTGCAGATCTTAGTGCAAAACTTTGCAAAATGTCTTTTTGAGTCACCATGACCATGACAAATAATAAAATTGAGGTATCGTCCTAATTATTTGGTTCTGAAATTCCCAGAGCAATATCCTGGAGGAATGATGGAGAGTGTTTTCTGAACTTCTGCTGGAATTTTCTTTTATCTGATCTCCTACTTAAAACTGCTAAACAAACACCACCTGGCAACCAGGAATAATTTTGGATCATCCATATGAGTAAACACAATGTTATCACACAACATCATCTGGAGCAGGCAAATGTGCTGTGATAAAACCACCCAGAGAAATGAGTTTTGGTTTTGTAACATCAGGAATTATGGATTTGAAATTTTGTCTGCCCTGAAGACCGCGATGCTGGAACCATTTTGCAATCTGTAGGGTGCTTTATGCAATCGAGCTTGCACAGAAAGATTAAAGCCTATTTCAGGTGGGGAAACTCAGTGGTTCCCAAGGGCACCTGGCTCCGTGCAGGGGTTATCTGGGGAGACTTCAGCAGCAACTAGCCAAGGCAAAGAAGGGCAACAAAGCTGGCAAAGGGTCTAGAGAACCCAGTCCTGTGAGAAGCAGCTGAGAGACCTGGAGGTGCTTAGCCTGGAGAAGAGGATGCTCAGGGGAGACCTTGTCGCTCTCTACAACTCCCTCACAGGAGGTTGGAGTGAGGGGGAGGAGGGGGTGTGTTGATCTCTTCTCCCAAGTAACCAGCAACAGGAGGAGAGGAAATGGCCTCAAGTTGTTGCAGGTAAGGTTTAGACTGGTCATGAGGAACAATTTCTTCCCTGAAACCGTTGTCAAGCCCTGTCACAGACTGCCCAGCACAGTGGTGGAATCCCCGTCCCTGGAGGGGTTTAACAGCCATTCTGAGGTGGTGCTGAGGGACATGGTTTAGTGGTGACCTGGCAGTGCTGGGGGAACAGGTGGACTTGATGATCTTCAGGGTCTTTTCCAACCAAAATGATTCTATGATTTTATGAAGGTGAGTGCAAGCCCCAGAGAATGGGCCAAATAAGAGGGGATCCAGCAAAGCCCTTACGTGAAAGAGTCAGCACTGCCATCAGGGTTGGAGGTGCCTTGTGTCCTGGTGTGGTCACGGCAACAAATTAAAACCAGTACAGAAGCTTGGTACAGAATTACTGTGCTAAAATAGGCACAAGCTGCATCAACCCAGATGCTGCCTCTGTCTCCCCCAGGGACCCCCAACCTGCCCTCACCGTGGCCCAGCCATGGGCTGCTCCAGGCTGTTTGAGTGCACAAACAGCTTTTTGGGGGCACAGCTGAATTTTCCAGAAAGGTAGGAGAAATATGTCAGCAGGCAAGAAAAGGGATCCCATACACCTGAGGAGCTCTGGGCTAAAGCACTGCGGGTGCAGCTTTAAGGGCCGGGGGCGGGGTGGGGTGGGTCGGTCATTGGGGTCAGCTGGGGGTCTAGGGTGGGTTTAGGTTTAGGCTTAGGTTTAAGACGGGGCAGAAGGAGGGGCTTGGCTTTTGTTTTTGGAGAAGGTAGAGAATGAGGCGTGCTTGGGTGTAGCGCTTGTGCTGATTAAGGTAATGGTTTTTATGGCATTTTTCTTTGTTTGTATTTGTGCTAATAAGTGTTTGTTCTCTCTCCTGCCAGCGAGACCCTGTGTAAGAGCGTCATGTTTGGCAACGCATGAGACGCCTTTTAGGTGTTAAAAATAAGCAGGATTTATGTTTTCAGCAGCACAAGCGTCTCCAGAGAACGAAGAGTTGTTTGCTGGGTCCTCTGGTTAATGAAGTGTCCTCTGATAATTAATTTGTCAGATTCAATTTAGTATTTCATATCAAAAAAATCTAAGAGAAAATTAATGTTGAAAGTCTGTCTTAAATGTAAAGCTCGGGGAAAGTTTCTGCAAAACTGTTGAGAATGGTAAAAATTAGCTTTTGGTGTTGGGAGTTTAATCTCCTGGGATCAACAAACGTTTGGTGGTGCCGGAGGTGGTTGCAACCGTGAGTGTTCTGTGAGGTGAGACCCCTTTCTCTTTGTGTAAGTTTGTTTGGAGGTAATTCCACTCCAGGGCTGAACCTCCTGCTCCGCACAGCCCCAGTAATCAGCGGGCTCTTTTGTCGGGAGAAAAGACTGTGTTTGCATTCCTTTGTCTCAAATATCTTGGAAGCTCAGACGGACTTTGCAGGCAAATAGCTCGCAGTAAAGGCGATGATTAGCAGAAGGGTTTGCGCTGCACCGAGCTGCTGCGGGGATTGCTCTGCTGTGGCCTGGAGCAAATATAAGAGAAAGATAAAATGTATCCGGGCAGCTCAGCAACGGCTTGGTGGAGCTCCTATCTTGGAGATAAAACACCGGTGATCTGTGAATTCTGGTGGTTTTTAGGAAAATAAGTTCCAAAATGTAGCCAGCGCAATGGAGTCGTGAGCGCCCTGTGTTCCCTGAAGCTGCCCTGCGGTCCTTCCCGCAGGAGAGTTAACTAGATGTTAACTAATGAGGAAGCTTATAGCCTTCCAATTTTTGGTGTTTCCCCTCTAAGGTTTCTCTCTGGTGATGTGGTTATTAATAAGCCGCAGCTTAGTGACTCAATAACGACACTGTTTCTCTGGTAGACATGTAGAATTTCTTATAGATAAGGGTCGTTCAAGGGAAAAAAAAAAAACAACAAAAACCCACAGGGTTTTCTGTTGATAACTCTACACCCCAGAGTTGTGAGTAGAAGCTTCATAGCTGCTGAAGAGCAGCGTGGCCTGCCTGCACTTGGGGGATCTGCTGGAGGTGGGATGGGGTCAATCCCGTGGATGCTCCCTTTGGAATGCTGCAGATTTCTGCCCAAAAAATGGGAAGTGCTGGCTGCTGTGTATGGCTGAAGGCAATTATCAACCAGAAGAGAATTGAAATGCATATGTGCATACATCTACAGCGCTTTGGTGTCCTCCAGGAGACTTCTCCCCCTGTGTACTTGATCCTCCAGCTCCCTGCAGGAGGTCCGACAGTGCGGCTGCATCGGGTGGTGGGTGCGGTGCAAAACCCGGGGGTGGCCTCCAGCGCTTCGTTAGGCTTTGTCATAAAATTTCATTAGGGTGATACACAGGAAAATAATTGTCACGAGTTTACTTCTGGTTTGTTCCCCCCCACCCCGCACTCATTTATGGCTTTGCCATCCGTTTTTAATAACGGCAGCGCTTTGCCTGGAGGAGATGCTGCATGTCCCTGGGGGGGTGTTTTTATTTATACGGTCATTATGTGAGAAAACGACTAAATATTTTCTTGGACCCCTGAATGTTTCCTTAGGACTCTGGAAAGCAGAAATAAATCCGGGAGCACGTCCGAGGGCTCCGAGGCTCTCCCTGCTTCCATCACTAGATGGCAAGCTGTGTGTAGGAATGGGCTGGGGCCGGCAGCTTATTCGCAGAGATGCAGCAGTGACAGGAGTTCTCTTGGAGAAAACCTGGATGGAAGGGACAAAAGCTGAGCAGACAACTCTTTGAGGAGATGGCTGTGGCACACGCTGAATGGGCAGCTAGCAGGACGCGGGTGCAGATGACAGCGCTTGCTTGGCTGAACGACACGGACAGCAGGGGATGTTTCCTCTTAAAACAAGAAGGTGTGATTTTTTTTTTATGGTATTATTTATTTTTAATGTAGGTTGTTATCAGATGCGTTCCCTGAAACATTGCAAAGGGGCGTCAGTGGCAGGTTGTACACATCTTAAGAATTAAACTTAGAAGCAGAAACAAAACTAGTGCTTAGAGTTTCACCTGGCAGCAGCCAAGCTCTCACTCTGTGCCCTCAGTGGCAAGTGCAGACCTGCTCAGTCTTATTTCAAGGGGAAGCTGCTGCTTGTTCAACACTTGAAAAAAATGCTTATTGCTGTTCTGGGCTCTTGAACTCCAGCAGATGCTCTTGGTCACTCTTTTGAGAGTGCTGCTACCCAAGCCCTGGCTCCTTGCATGCCTGGGCTTTGCTGCTGCCATGCATGGGGATGCCTCCCGTGGGGCAGCTGCTGTCTCTGGAAGTAGCATTGACTTGTCCTTAGTGCTTCTGCATCAGATAGTGCTTCCTGTCACTGGGAAGAAAGGAAGAGAAGGAAAAAATGGGGGAAAAAAATCCCCCACCCCAAACAAATCCAGCTTTCCCCGTGCCCGACCCATACTCATTCACAGGAAGTGTAATAACTTGTATAATCCTCCACTTGATACTAATGGTGGTGTAATTGTGCTGAGATCTTCTGCAGGGAGCCAGGGCATAACACTGATGTACAGAGTAAGGGGAACCTCAGCAAGCCAGGACTTTGTTGTTTAAGTCTGGAATGCAAAGGCTATCAAAGAGGAATCTCTAACCTCTCTGATGTTATCCACAATGCTCTTCCTACCTGTATTCAGTGAAATATTGCACCCTCACTGGTACCACTCCTTGTGTTTTGGATTCAAACTCCTCCAAGAGCAAGAGACAATGGCGCTTGTTGCGCTCTAATTGGGATGCTGTGATAGGGCAGATGTGGAGATCTTGGCTAATTGCCTTCAAGATGAGCAAGTTGGGTAATGAAAAGTGTATTGATCTGTGTACCACTGAATGTTGCACCTTTGAATTGAGGAGATTGATTTGTGATACTTAAGTCTCTTCAGCTTAAAGGCAATCAAGGAGTTGGTAAGTTATTCCAAGGAAAGTGAAAAATCCCTGTTTTGTCGAATGTCTGCAATTCCTCTAATGTGGTTCAAAGGCAAAGATAAATCTTTGATGGAGGCCCCATTTCACTGTTATTTTATATCTTCCTTCTACTGCATATATTTTTGGCAACTTTATGACAATCCTACAGTTAAATATCATGGGAAGATCAACAGACTATGGAAGACTTTTGAGTTTTGACTGTTTCTCTGCACACTTGTCATGAAAACAGCATGATATACTCTATTGCAGATGCCATTAAGAGCTCCAAAAATGCATTGCATATTGCCTCCATTGTACAGCTGGATCAACAAAAAATCTTTGAAAAATATGGCTGCAGTATCAGTGGGACTTCTGACAGGCTTCGATAGTTTTACCACCCTTTGAAGAAAACCCTAGCGCTGCAGTTAATAAAGGAACAAGCAAAGCCCTGGATTAACTGAAATGCAACAAAATTCAGTTTCCAGCATAGAGAACTAAAATCAAACCTATTCGTATAAACATGATGCTCCTCTGAAGCATGACTTCTTTTAAGATAGCTAGTTAATCAAAACTCCTGAGGAAAAAAGGGAGAGTACAACTTTTCAGGGAGTGCAAAGTGACAAGAAAACACCAGCAAACTCTTGAAAGAGGGTGCTGGGTGGGTACCTTTGGATTATGTTGTACTTGCAGAGGAACGGTTTCTGCAGGAGCAATGAGAGCCTGAACTCTTTCTGCCCCCGTAAGTCAGGTTCCTGTTACAGGTTGTGATTGGGGGTGCTTTGGGAGAAAAAACACTAAATTAAAACACATGCTCAAGCATGTTGACTGTGATTTATTGTTGGGGTTTCTTAATGGCTTCGCAGCATCATGAAAATAGAACATGGCAATCCATTGTACACGTGGACTGTCCACCTCAGCTCTGTTTATCCCAGAAAGAATTAGGACTTTTGTTTCTTTTCCTGTTTCACCTCTAATTTTGTTGTAATTCATCACCTTAGAAGCTGTTTTAGAGCAGATATTCTGGTCGACTAGATAAACAAAAAAGTTGAAATAGTGATTGGTGTCTGCTTTCATTTTGGTTCTGGTTCTTCTGTCATTGAGAGTCTCCATGAGCGTGCACTGAAACACTGTTGCTCTGCAAGTGCTCTCTTCCTGTGGGTTGTGGCCAAGGAGGCACATCTGTAGATCATTAAAGAAGTCTTACCTTTTAAATTAAATACTCAATCTGAAACAAGAGTCAAGTTCTATTTTTACCCAGTAGCTTTGGGTTTTTATATTAGAATTAAAAGCAGCTCTCTCCTCTTGCTGCTGCTCCTGCACCAGGACTCCTGACCAGTGGGAGCCAGGAGAGAATTCCTGAAATGAAAGGAGAGACTTCATTATATCCTTGGCAGTTTAAAAGACCTGCTCAGCTGGGTGTACTGGAAAAATTTCAGCTGCGATCAATCACTTTATTACTTTAATCTTCTGCAGTTGATTTTTAAATGTTAACATCTAATATGGTTATCAAGCTATTGCTTCCTCTGGTTATGAAACCTCTCAAGTGAGGTCAGGCACGTTTGTTTAATCACTGCTTTTACAACTGGCCATTGATGTGAGAGTGAGTCTGGCTGCAGTGCTCACTGGTTATTTTTGGTTGGCATTCAGCCCCTAACGTGCACTCAAATCGGTACCATACTCTCTTCCTTTCAGGTCTGTAATCCTGGGGGATTTTGAGGAGGGAGAAGAGGAAGTAATGAAAAAGAATATTAATTAAAATTTTAATTTGTTCAGCAGCGCTTTGGGAAACACAGAAACTTTCACTCCCGATATATTCCCCAGAAGCAGTGCATGTCACTAAATATGGCTGCTGTAGTGATGCATGATGTTATTAGATAGTCATTACATATATAAAAACTGGAATAAAGGCACTTTAATTAAATGACTTCCCTATTCCATGCCTTTCTCGCTCGTTCCAATGGAAAAGGAGCCTCTGTGTGCATCTGCCGCAATACACAGCCCATACCTTGGCTGTCCATCTGCAGAATTTCTGAAAAATCAAAATTGATATTTCTCTGTTTATTTGTGTATTTTGTTCTAGACTGTGATGAAATGTATGGGAAAGGATTGGAGGAAGGGCTTGGATACTTTGTTCTGACCATAAAAATATAACAATGTATGTTTCAGTACATACCTGCTTAACTCTAGAACAGTGGTGCAGTTTTAGTGGTAGCAGATCTTGTACAGGGTGTAAATGGTGGTTCTGGGGATAAAAATCCAGGAGATACTGATTTTCAGGTACTAGACTCTTCCATAAGGATGTAGATTCTGAGGTCAGAAGGCTCATCCCTCAAGCACTCATCGTAGCTGAATTGTTACCTCCCTGAAGCCTGGGATCCCTGCTACCATTTCAGCAGTCTGGGTTTTGGTACAAATAAGTAAGATGGTAGATCAGGCAGTGATTTGGTTTTGGTCTGTAATGCAAAGAGAAATGCTTTTTGTGGGAATTATGCTTTTATTTAAAAAGGAAGAAAAAAGGAAAAATAGGTGCTTATTTTAACTTAGAGGCTGACATGATGGAGGAAAACCAGTGCAAGGTTTTAATGTGTAGAAATTGAGCGGACAGAACCCAGGATGGTTGAAACATGAAGCTGCATAGCACAGTTGATGGCATTGATCTTTACACTAGTCCTGTCTCTAGGAGAAATGAATGTTAATGCTGTGTATTCTCAATTTCCAGCCCAAGAACAGCCCTTCATCCAATGATCGTTGGAGTAAACAGCACGGGGTGAGAGCTGGGGAGGGAAGGAGGCAGAGGTGAAGTAGTTTTTACTTGAATGAGCACTCAGTTGGGTCTGGAGTTGGGAAAGGTGAAAGCTTCCCCAAATAACTTTACCTGGCTTAAACATCTATCTTCTTAAAATCAAGTCCCGTGAAAGGCATGTGGTGGTGGGAGGAGGCTGAAAGAGCCATGCTGGAAGGGCAAGAAGGTTTCTGTAAACTCGCAGAAGCAGTGACTCTGTATATCATCCAAAATTTAATTCTAGCATATGCTTCCTTACAGCCTTTTTAATAGGAGCAATAAGTTCTTACAGGAATCCTGCGCTGGACCTGAGCGAGACGCTGGGGTGTGTTATGCTTGTTCTGAGGCCGTTTATAGCAAAGTTCATTTATTTGAGTGAATATGCTGTAGATTGCTATTAATGACATTATTTCTCAGTGGCAAAAACCTCTGCTGTGCTTTGCTCTAAACTTAAACGTTCCCTGAAGAATCAAATGAAGTAATATAACATAATTTATGTCCTTATTTGAAGCTGTATCATCTAGTATATAATTCCTATGAGCAGCTCTTTTATTGAGAAGTATTGCAGCTATCAAGGCCACTTTTATATTAGAATCTTTTTATACAAGCACGCGACGCAAAGCTGGGAAGAAAAATGTCTGATTCGTTTGTCACTCATCTCTCTAACCCCCAGTGACAAACAGCTGAATTCCTGGGGGTGAGGCGGGAACATTCATCACTCCAAATTCTGGTACAGAAAGCCCAGGAGATCAGACTGGTTTCTGAATGCTGAAAGAAAACTGACATTAGGGAAAAAAGGGGGAAGAATGGAATTTACTTGAGAGCTTTCACAGTGCAAAAACAGGGTGAAAAGTATCATGTTACTGAAATAGAGAAAAGATGAGATTTAGCTGGGATTACTGCTTTTAAAGTCCTAGGTGAGCCGGAATCTTCTTGAGAAATGGGTTAGGCTCTGTTATGTTTTATTTAATAACTCTCAGTATAATACCCAGCTCTGATACAGCAGCTCATACAGAGACCCCAAGGCAATGATGTGGGTTTTTTTAACCCTCTGTTTTATAGATAAGAGAATTAAGGTAAGAGAAGGTGAAGATAGATGGCAGCAAGCATCAGAAATGGAGGTCTATGGGCTCTTGGGTGCAGGTTTGAATTTCAGTTCTCTGGTCTTATACAATTAGAACAGGCTGCTAGATCTTGTAACTACTGATTTCTTTTGTCCTGGAATAATTGTTTAGTGTAGAAATGCTGAGGGGTGGGTGCTGTTCACTAGCACGGATGCCCTCCCAGTCCCTTGGTGCATGTGCTGGCTCAAGGGGTGAGTAAACGGTTTGCCTGCTGGGGCAGGTGGAGGTCCAGCCTTTGTGGTTTTGTTACTTCAGGGCTTCCCTTGGATCCCTGGCATGAACCAGAGCTGCTGAAGCGCACGGTGGTGGGAGATGTGCAGAGCATGTTCATGGGACATCGAGGATGCTTTACATAGCCCTATGTCCACAGCCAGTCCAAATAAAATATCCTTACGTTTTAGCCTGCAGGATTTTACAGCCTGATGGGCATCTTTGGATGCCAGTTTGTATCTCTCCCACAGTTCTCTGGCACTCCAAATGCATCCCTTAAACTCTGCTACTGGGGGCAGTTATGCTCCATTTCTGGCTTGGAGAAAGATAAAGAAAGCTGCACAGCGTGTGTTGGTCTTGTTAAATGTGCAAACAGTATTTGTTCATGTCTACATCTCTTATTAAGTTATTTTTATTTCTTTCAATGGCAATTTAGGAGAAATACCATTTGAGTTCATTTGCTTTGCTAAAGGTATTTGCATGATGACTCTGGTCCTGGACAACAGAGGACATAGCCCAAAGCAGATGTTCCTGTGATCAGCATCCTATCTGTGCCTGGTAATTCCTTAATCCAAAGTCAGTATTGGTTAAAGCAAAACATGCTGGGTGTGTGGCCCATGGGCATCTGTGGTGAACTTTGTTAGGAGTGACCTGGAATGTATATGCTGCTTAGACTGGGATGGGACATTCATCTCACACTACTTACCAGTAGGTGGGTTTGTTTTTAAGTCTCAGACATCAGATTCTCACGCACACACCCATTTCCCCTGGATGTCAAAATCCAGAATACTCGAGATTTTCACTTTCTTCAGCAAATATTGACCCCTGCATGGCATAGGATGACTGTGTCCAGCAGATTGCTGTGTGGGGCAGGAGGAACCTCTTACTACTGCCACACTGGAGACAGATGTCCTGGGAGATGGGTGTATGGATGTATTTTTCTTAAAGGATGAGCCCATCTCTGTTGCATGGCTGGAAGGTCAAGTATCACCATCGTGGTCAAGCATAGTCATTTGGGTTGAGGTTACATGGCATATTTATAGACTGGGAGCAATGGTCATTTTAATTGTGGAGCCGTTAGAGAATACCTGCTTCAGCCTAGACAGTTTTTGTAACAGCCACAAAAATCTCTAAAACTGTGTTGTGTGCATGTCCTCGCAGAAAGGAGCAGCAAACCGTGAAGAGACGTTTAAGAGAGTAGCTCAAGTCTTCACAGCTATCATAATTCATGATTTGGACAGCATTTTATGACAAGACAGTCTGACTGCTCTCATGTCTTGATCCCTGCAGGGAATTTAACTGTTTAACTCCAGTTAATATTTGAAAGGTGCACATCCAGGAAAGTGGAAGCAAACATATCCTTGTTAGATGGGCTTGGACCAGACTTTCCTTACACAGTTTCAGTTCTCGAGCTGACGTGGTCCTTCTGGACTTGTTCCACTAACCTGAGTCCTCCCATAGTACGTCTGTCTCCCTGCAGAGCCACCAGATTTCTAGAACTAAATTGCATTAACCTAAATCACAGTGCTGAGATCTTCTGTGCTTGACTCCCCTTTGGGTTAATTGCAAGAGCTCACAGCCGAGTCTTTATTTTTAAAGCTGTTCTTTTGGCTTTCTGAGCTGCAGATATTGTACTTGGAGGGTTTTTTGAAACAGCTTTTGTTTTGTAATGGAGGTTGTGAATTATTAAAGTGCTTTGGCCTTCCTGCACCAGCGGACCTTTCTTTGATATGGTTAAACACCTGAGAGGTGAGCCTTGGGGCTTTCCTCACTGTGGGGTATGAAATACGGATTATTTTTTGAGGTAAAAAAAACCCCGCCAAACTTATCTTTGAAATGTGTTCAGTGAGCAGAGTGTGCAAGGTTACTGCAGCCCTAGGGCGATGGTAATGTATGCTCCACAAGCTACACAAGTTTGACATTGTGTGTTTTTTAAAATAAAAAGCTGCTGCAAAACAGAGCACTTACAGCGCTTATCAGTGGGCAACTCTTATCAAGATCTCTGAGATATTGTGAGCTTCATGAATTAATGCATCAAAATTAATACATCACTAAGGAGTCCGAAGTGTTGTAGTCGTTCAGTGGAGAACAACTTTATCTGCATCTGAGAAGGGGTTGGGAGAACGCTTTTAAGTGATGGAGTTGTCTGCCTCTGCTCAGATGCACCACAGTGGCCCTGAAGGTGCTGGGGGGTTTGTTCTCATTTTTGGTGGGGTCCAGAGGAGCCACCCTGTTCAACAGTCTGGTCATGGTTGTCATTCCTGCATGGGACCAGCACAGTGCCAAACAATTACAAGACAAGGCTGTATTTTTCATTATTTATATATTATTGACACAAAGGCAGGGTTTGTTTTACTAGTGTCAGCTGACTATGAAATCCTCAGCTTGTTCCGTGTTTTCAGTACAGCATCTTAAAAAATGAAACCTGTTACCTTTGTTGCCATGCTGATCTATCCTAGGAGATTAGATGTTTATCCAGGGTGAAGTATAGCTCTGTGATGCACCCTCAAAGCTGCAAAGACTTCACAAACTGAGTTCTGCTTTACCAAGCGCAGACAAATCAGTGACGAGGAGATGCTGCAGCCTCCCTTTGGTGTGTGGCACAGCAAGGCTGTCCTGTGATGCTGGACCTTAGAATAAAACCACCTTCCACAGAGATTTTCCTGACTCTATCTCTACAGCAATTGCAATCTGTCCTGTTGGTTGCTGGAGGGACCTCTGTCTCTGCAGGGAGTGTTTGGTATGTAGGGTGGGGAGATGGCTCCTTTCTGAGAGGCCCTCTGAGCTATGGGGTGAGTACCCTGTTAGGAGGAAATGATACCAAATAAATCTATTTCTTTATTCTGGAAGTTCTGCCTGGTCTCAAATTAATGAAAACAGTTGAAGATGGTCCTAAATTTTTTTGTTCTTCTGGGGGAACCTCATTGCTTAATCTAGTTCATTGGCCTGCTGACCCTCTCTAGGGCAGAGATCTGTATGTCTTTTTATTGTTATTTTAGAATGAAGAACAAAGGGTAAGGTTTAAGCACCTCTCATTCTCTTACCTTGCTGTTTTCTGCTTTGTCAGGTTCCTCCTGATCGGTGGAACTCAGCTATGTGAGAGCAGTACATGTCATTGTGATCGTCAGCAGTGTAATTTTTATGTCAGTCTCTGCCATAATGCACATTACTGTATGGCCCTTGAAAGAATGACTTCTCACATCTTTGGGGATATCTGGGTTTCATTGGTTTAAAATGGCTTTTTTGAAACTGCAGCTTAGTTACAAATCGACCTTCCCTGAACTCTGGTTTCTAACTGATTTGGTGTTATTTTTCTGGCTTCTGTTGCATTTGTAATAAACGTTACTAATGTATAGGGAAACTCTCTGATTATTACTCAGTCTTTTCTGGCTTTACTCTAAACTTCCAGCCTCTGCACATCCCAGTGTTACTGTGTCCTCAGGACTCATCCCTAAGCAGGTATTCAAAGTGCTTTACTGACTTGAATAAACAGAGTTTATGTCCTTGAGCTGTATTTCGGTGATGCCCGTGGCCTTTTCATACCCTGGGCCAACATCTGAAGTATGGTACGAGATGTCTGCCCCTACCTCCCTCCCCCTGCTTCCCAAGGCATTAACCATGTTGAGCCTGTGGTAGCTGTGGTTGTGACCCCAAATCCCTTCTTTGACCTCTCTGGACAAATTGGTACCTTGCCAGCGAGGGCATGGCACTATAAAAGACATGCTGGTGTATACGCCACAGCTCCTCAGGTCCCTGGGCTGGCTGAGACAACGAGAAAACCTTGGAGAAGCAATTTGGTTGTGAAGGTAGTTGTGGAGCTGGTTACCGTTGATAAATTCAGTGCCAGATCCTTATGATCTTTAACTACATATCCAACTTCAGTTTAATTAGTCATAGCTGCTGTAAATAGTCTTGAGATGATGTACGTTTTCAGCGTGGTCTAGAAATTTACAAGTGTGCTTAAATACTTTAAGAAAAGTTCTGCATGCTGAGGGTTGCGTGCCCAACTGAATGGAGAGGATGTTAGGAGAAAACCGAGAAAATGTTAAGGCATTACTACAAAAATGTAGTTTCCTAGTCCAGTGGTAGTTGGACTGAACAGAACGTGGCCAAAATTTTCAGAGAAAGATGTTAATTTAGTTATTCTAGGTATTTTTGGAAGCATTCCTTGGTGGTTGAGGGTGAGTGGTTTGGGTTGTGGGGCTGTTTACGTGGAGTGGAAGTGTTTTCTTGGTGGTGGTTTTGTTGGTTTTTTATATTTGAATTAATGGTGGTTTGTTTGGAGTGAACTGAGTTTGAGCCATTTGAAACAGCTGACTGCCCGTCCCAGGAGCATTTCTCCCACAGCCAATGGTAAGTGGAAATGCAGTCCAGAAACACGATTTAAAACTTTTGACACTGAGTGATTCCCCCTGAAAATGACCTGAAAGGCAAACAACTAAGACCCCACTCTAGGTGGGTGATGAAGAGGTTGAAGTACACCTTCCATAACCATGAAAACTGCTCGGTGTGCTCAGTTGGAAAAATAAGTGCATTTAGGTCTGATTATTTTAAATGGTGTGTCCTAGAGGTATATGGATGTTTGTGGTTGTGTTGCATATTGTTTTAACCCATATATATCCAGAGCACTGCACATAGCAATGAGATTCCACCTCAAGACTGTGCGTGTAGTAGCACATTTTAACAAAGCAGCAGCAATGTGGGGTAATCGTGTCTCTGCTAATTCTCTAGCAGAGCGATGACATTTTTTTTGCTATTTGATAACTTTCCTATAGATTTCTATCCTCTTATTTGCTGTTACCTTTGCGGAAAAATCCAGAGGGAGTTTGTTAGACCGAGTTTGGAGAGGAATGTCATCTCTTGCAGACTGTTTTGCTGTTTTGTCAGAAAACAGGATTATTTTGACAGCAGAATAATGGAGATAGCTGTGATTTAAAAAATGGAAAGAATTCATGACAGGAGTGGGGGTCTGTCCTTGCTGGGAGCTTACAGAGTGTGCTTGATCATGGGTATTGATTCAGCCCATCAAAATGTGTTGTAGTAAACGTAATTTATGCTCTGACCTTCAGCTAGCTCTCAGCTGGAATGGAAGAACATGGTGCAGATACTTACAGATGGGTCTGCTTATCACTTGCTCCAAGGGAATGTGGGATAGATGTTTGAATTCAAGCAGCTGTGCAGTCTGGAGGGGAGGTGGAGGCAGGAAGGGTTTTCCAGTGGCAAAAAATGTATGGAAATATCTGTTCTGTAGATATTGTTGCAGATAAAGTTCAGCCCTAGAATGCCTCAGATAAAAGAATAACTCCCAGAACACAAACAGCTCTCTGCTGCTCCCCCTTTCAACTCTTATGATTTTTGTCATTATTAGACACCAGGGAATCGTAATTTTAGTTTTGTTTCAACCAATTCACAGGTTTGGGAAGTAGTCACCTGTAGATGGACAAGGTACAGGAATACGGAGTCAGAGCGGGACTTTGTCTGTTGTGAGGGTTAAGGATATACCTAAAGGAGCAAGAATAATGAAGTTTGCTATGATACACTGATTATGTTGTAGCTGGTGAGAATTGAGGACAGTTGTGTGTGTTTGAGAAGGGCAGGATTGTAAATGCCTTCCACTGGACTCCCTTTGTGTTGGATTAAAACCAAAACTTTCAAACCTTTCCAAGAGGATGTAAAAAAAAATCAGTGTGGTGGTTTTTTTAAATCAGAACTGGTTTTCTACCTTCAAGCCAGGCTCCCCATGTCACTAATCCTATTGCAGACTGATGGAACTGTGTCTTGTTAGCATGGCATGGGAAAAAAAAGGCGGCAGTGGTAAGAAATGCCAGCATCTCCCTGCAGCAGTACATTGTTATACGATGTTTGCCTTCGATGTCATGGTGTAAGAGGCTGGTGTACAAAATCTTATGTTTTGAGGTGGGGGAAAAAGGAGACAGACACGGATCAGACTGAGTTCTTAAATGTCTGAGAGGTTCAGTGTGTTAGTGAAGCGCAGTGGCCTTGGGACATGAAGCCACATACACCTGGACCTCTAAGGGGTAGAAGGAGCATGTGAAGTGCTGATCTAGGGATTGTCCTGCATAAAGATGAACGTTTGTGAGAGGGGTTTGAGATGTTTTATCTGTGGAGGAGTAGTTGCAAGTCTTACAGCACATGGTAGCAATCACGTTTCTTCTCTTGAGGGAAGGAGTGTGGAATAATATAGAAATGGGGAGGGTGACAATGAGGAGAGAATGGATTTGTCTTGTAGCCTGTGAATCCTGCCCGCAGTTGTGTTTTTTCCTCAAGAATCTCAAAGAAAAAAACCCCAAACCCCACAACACCCCTTCCCAAAACAAGTTAACAAAAAAACAACCACCAAACCCCATCAGTGACTTTGGAAGCAAAACCACAAATCCAGTCTTGTGGCAAGAACAGAGACTGGCACATCAATTATTGCCCTGACAAACTAACGAGAGCAGGGAAAGGTACAATCTCATTACCAACTTAATCTTCTGGCTCTTCTTGGATGCAGCACAAGCAATTCTATCAATCTAGAAACAAAAGGATTGTTTGGGGGCCAATTACTCAAGCTCAAATACTCTTGACATAGGAAGTGGGTTGATCCAGAGACCCGCGTCACCAACACTGTCTGAGGCGGACAGTGTTCTGTTGGCAATATGTAATTTTTTTCTTTAATGAGAGTATTTGTCATGCTGGTATGCGCAGCCCTCTGCCAGGCACGTGTGCCTTTGCTGCTGCTGTGCAGGGTTTGTGCTGTCTCAGAGAAACCTGCTGAACTTCAGGTGACCATTCCTATGAATTTGCTTTTGTAATTAGGCTGTCCTTATGTTCCAGTGCTCGGGGTGGTGCTGTGGAAATGAGGGGGCAGTGGATTCCTCCGGAGCCCAGCTGCTGCAGAGCTGTAACTTCCCCATCCAGCTTCAAAAATACTGCCTGGGTCGGAAAACTTGTCAGCTTCGAAGCAGAGGAAAGGGAGAGAGAATGCAGTAAAAGTGAACCAAGACCACAGAGATGCTCCCTTTCCCCCACAGCCATTAACATGCAAAGGTACAAAACCAGAACACTGGGCCAGGAGAGATCTAGGTTAGATATCAGGAAAAACTTCTTTACAGAGAGGGTTGTGAAGCCTTGGAACAGGCTGCCCAGGGCGGCGGGGGAGTCTCTGTCCCTGGGTGTTGGATTCCTCCGGAGCCCAGCTGCTGCAGAGCTGTAACTTCCCCATCCAGCTTCAAAAATACTGCCTGGGTCGGAAAACTTGTCAGCTTCGAAGCAGAGGAAAGGGAGAGAGAATGCAGTAAAAGTGAACCAAGACCACAGAGATGCTCCCTTTCCCCCACAGCCATTAACATGCAAAGGTACAAAACCAGAACACTGGGCCAGGAGAGATCTAGGTTAGATATCAGGAAAAACTTCTTTACAGAGAGGGTTGTGAAGCCTTGGAACAGGCTGCCCAGGGAGGCGGTGGAGTCTCTGTCCCTGGATGTGTTTAAAAGACATGTGGATGTGGCACTGAGGGACAAGGTTTGGGGACCCTGGCAGTGCAGGGTGCACGGTTGGACTCTGTTTAAAGTCTGCTGTATGAGACTGAGGGCACTGATGCACAGCACGAATGGTTCCTCAGGGGAATGCTCACAGCATCTTTCCTAAAGGCATCTGAAAAGAATGATGCCTCATGTCCCTCTTGCACAGCTGTTGGGATATCAGTACGTCAGGTGGCCAGGGACTGCCCAAGGGTGCAAAGGAACAGCCTGTGTTCAAACAAGCTTTCTTGGGGTCTCCAGAGCCATCATCACAGTGATCTAAACCTAAAACGTGCCCTCCTTGAAGAGAGGTAGTTCAGGTAGAAGAAACAGAGTGTGATCGTCTCTTGTACTGCAGTTGCTGCTCAGGCTTCAGACTTCCCCTTCATAAGGTACTTGGGTTTTCTACCATCAACATGACAACTGAGGCAGATTTGCAAAGCTGCTGCGAGCAGGGAGATAGCTAACATTTACTGATGGTGTTTGCTCTATCACGGTTTTAAAGTACCTGCTCTTCAAATCCAGAGCCAGGTTAAGATCCCTGAATGGCTTGTTAAGACTTTAGTTCTCAGACTTTACACACAGTCAAGAATAACAGTCCCTTTGCCTGAGCATCAATAATGCCCGTGGGTCAGACTCACCAAGCAAGAGGTGGAATAGCCTGAAATACGTTACTGTTGTCTGCAGTAGCATAACCAGAGTGGAGAAACTAAAGAGGGGTCCTGTGGAGGGCCGCCAAGATTAGGAAGGGCTGAGAACTTGGCACACAAAGAACTTTTAAGGAGTTGGGTTTTTTCAGCCTGGAGGAGAAGGGTCAGGTAATCTAGTTGTCCAGTGCCGAAAATGTGGGGAAAGGGAGTGTATCCCTTAAGGATTTAGCGTGGTAGGGTCAGAGGCACCAGGTACGAGTTGCTGCAGAGAAAATTTTGTGTGGTTAGAAGAGGAGGGAATAAATAAATATACAAATATTGTTATAAACCATTCAGAGAAGTGGAGGGCTGTGCCTTGCTGGAAATGTTCAAGATGGCTGGACATGAAGCTGGCTGATGTAATCTACAGCAGTGTCTTCAGCAGAAAGGTGGAAGAAATGATCTCTACTGGTCCACTCCAGAGTCCCATAATTCTTTACTTTGCGACCACCCAGAGGACTGCTTTATAGCTCGGAAGGATTTTGTCTGCTCTTACTCCTCTTCACAGTCAAATATTCTCAAGCCTCAGGTTAAAAGCAGTTGAGAATGTGGTAGCTCATTGGTTGGGAGGTGGTTTTCTGTGCGTTTAAATGTTTAAGAAATTTAAAATACAGTGCTCAGTTTCCCAAAGCCAGACAGCCTTAGGCTTCTGCTTGAGGAGTTGGATAGAAGAATCCTATTTCAAAGTTGCTTCAGCTGCATTGTGGCTGTATCACCACAAAACGACTCTGCCTACGTACGGCTGCCTGCCCGTGGTGAATGGCGCTTGCGTGGACACGAGGGCTTGGAGCCTCTAGCCCTTGTCTGTTAGATTTGGAGTGGATGCATTTAAAATGGAGCACAGTATTTTTTGTTTGTTTTTATGTATGAGACCTCAATGTCTGGAAACACAGGAGTTGTTATTAATTGAGATAGATTTCTTCCTCTACTTTCGGTAGGAATATAAACACTCTTTTCAGTTTTGCTGGAGTTGAAATTCCCTCTGTTTTCCCCACTAATGGGTAATCAGTGCTGTGCATTTGAATTACATTGAAATTAAATTTCAAGTGGAAGAGCACAGTAGCTATTTCATTATCTCTGAATTTATTCCTGAATTATGAAACAACATTCTCAAATTTCACTTTCTTGTGTAGCTTCTTGAGATAATATTTGTATGTGATAGGCCAAGATAACATACAAGCTGTTTTAATATATTAATTTGAGGAAGCAGGCATTGAAAAGCTCTGCATTTGGTCATGAGTACATATGTATTAGCATACCTTAACTAGAACAAATGGATGTCAGCACTTAGTCTTGGATTTTCAAAGGAGCTCAGGAAGTTACTTTTTCTCTTTGAATGTCCTAAACTTCAGAGGAAATATCACTTTTTTGCAGGGACTCTGTAGTTTCATAACCATCAAGAAGAAATATTGATTATGGAGTAACTCAAGTTTGACTATCTGTCCTTTTTAGCCCATCTCCTTGGAGTTATCTTGAAGATCTTGTTCTCCACTGTTGTGTCCCCAGTTTGTCAATTCTTAAGTAATATTTCTGAAATTCTGTCCTTTCTAAACAAATGGGCAGCATCTTATCTGCTATCTTGACTGTTGTGATTTCATTCAGTCTCCCATTCTTTATCTCTTAGACTTCCTTCTAGTTCTCTTTGAAGCTGTTAAGGTCAATGCAGTTGTCTCTCGCATTGACAGCTCTATCAATTTTGTATCCCTTCACTGGTCCCCTTTCTTCCTACTGCATAAAGATAACTTTATTTTTGTTTCTGAAGATTTTCTCTTTTTTTTCTGTCTCTGGCTCTTAATGTTGCCCTCTTGCTGTCAGCTCCGAGTGCTTTAGTGCTTTTGCAATGTGGATGCTTCCAGATCGAAGGAAGACTTGGTGGAGGTGTAGATGGTCCTGCCTTTCCTGGTGAGGTGCCCACCCTGCTGGGAAGGTGATGCTTCCTTTTGCACTGCAGAAAGCTGGGCAATTAAGCCAATCTATTCAGTGAACCTTTATTGTGTGATGTTAAATTTGATCTTCCTATGACTCATTTCTTAACCATTTCCAAGGACCAACAGTTGCTTATAACTGTAGCAGTTCAGTGAGCAGTCTGGTTTGTGCAAATAACGGCAGTGTGTAAATAACTTTTTGAAAGAGGCATGTCATAAAATGTAGTGATTGCAAGATAAGTAACATCACTTGACTACCATAATGTGCAAAGGTGCGTTTGATCCCATTCCTGTAAAGCCCTGCTTGTATTATGGTAATGAGAATTGTTACGTTGTTATGAGAAAACTCCTTTTGAACTCAGCACAGAAATAATTCACTTCCCTTGATCAGAAGAGATGTCAATTCCTTTCATATTTGAGCTCTGAGGTCATATAAACAAGTCCAGCGCTTTCAACAGTGAATGGTTAACACAAAGTAATTAAAGTACTTCAATAGCACTTATCGTGGAGAGCATGTAGAGACTAACACCACAGTACTGAATCCTACCCAGCTGCTCATTATGCTCTAGATTAGTAAAAGATAGTTTTACATCAGCTTGCTGGTAGTGTGCACACTTAAAACACTTTTGTCCATGGCAATGTCAGGTATTCTTCCTTTTCCACCGTGTCCAAAAGAAGAGCCTCTGAGGGTTTTAACTAGTGGGAAACCTACAAAATCAGATGTCCAGGAGTCTTAAGAGCAGCTCCAGGTGAAGACATCTGTAAGTTCTCTTGCTACTGAATCAAGATACTGGACTCAAAGGTCAACTGGACTGTTACAAAATTGAATGCAAAATAACAAGGCGGGGGGGGTGGGATTTAGGTTTGAAACTAGGAAAAATTTGTTTACAGAGAGGGTTGTGAAGCTTGGAACAGGCTGCCCAGGGAGGTGGTGGAGTCTCTATCCCTGGAAGTGTTTAAAAGCTGTGTAGATGTGGCACTGAGGGACAAGGTTTAGGGACCCTGGCAGTGCAGGGTGAGTGGTTGGACTCTATCTTAAAGGTCTCTGCCAACCAGATGATTCTGATCAGTTAGCGTGTAACTTCAAGAAGAGCTCAGTAGGAGCACACAGGAATGTTCTTAGCCTGTGTGCAGAAGCTGGGAAACTCTGTGTCGCTGTTCTAGGGAAACTGAGGTATGCATGTTTCTAAAGTTTGTTCTTTTATCAGAAACCGTTTACCCTAAATCAGCCCATCTATTGTTAGCTGTCTGTCCAGACTGCTATGAAATGGGTTATCCAGAACTCATTGGAATTGATCTGCTTAAGGATAGAAAGATTTTTCAGCTCCCTATGCTGGCCTATAGTGATGCTCATGTGAGCTTCAGGACTATTGCTGTGGTGTGTGAAGAGAAATGGCTTAATTAGGGAGGATAGAGTTTGTAATTCAGATGTACAGACGCTGCCTGAGTCTTCCTCTGTCCAAAGCAGAATGTCAAGAAAACATGGAAAATTTTCACTCTCCTCCCTGCAAAGCACTACACGGTGGGTTTGGTGCTGGTGATGCACTTTGAACTACTTTTGCTTCAAAGCACAGCAGTATGTGGGGATTTTTTAATGCTTAGTATGTGAGTACAGAGAGAACTGGCTAACTGGGCTCTAGGAGGAGGGACACAAGGAGAAAAGAGGACTCTTACTATTAAGATGTGATTGTTATAGTGCTGTGCAACACAGGGCTTGCACAGAGCATCTCTCTCGGCAAGCACATGGGGCTGTGTGTCACTGGCCAGAACCCTCCTGGTCTGTTTCAAGACATGTACTTGTGGAATAATAAACTGGATTTTTGTATGTGTGCCTGCAGGACATGCTTGTTGAAGGTAACTGCTGGATTTCTTTCAGAAGTCCTGCCAACTTTAACTGAGGTTTATTCTGAAATGCAGTGAGATTAGGAACTTGTTTGCAATCTCAACATTGTTCTCCTTGTGTCTCACTGACTGCAAATTCTGTCATCTGGCTTTCCATAAGTGACTTTGAACTCCAGCTGTATGCTCTGCTCCGTTTAGCTCCTGCTTTTTTTATCATTGGTTTGGGGCCGCTCACCATTTTTGAACAGTTGGGGAGATGACAATTGCTTGCCAGGCTCTCTGCGCTCGTCAGACCAAACAGCCTTGAATTCTCAATATTTCTGTTCAGATACGTTTGTATTGCATTCTAAAGCTTTTTTCACATCACCTTCTCGTACCTTGTATCTGTGAATACTCGGTGTCTCTGACCGAAGGACTAGGCTCCAGTCTCCTCGAGGCAGAAGTGGCATCCAACCATCACTGTGCAGCTCTTAGAGGAAGGGGGATTTCTCCTGGGGGTTGTGTGTGTGTAAGTTGGGTGTGTGGACCCGGTGTAATTAGCAGCTGTATGAACACACCTGTACCTACTTTTGGCAGGTGTTCCATAAAACTTAAGAACAAGTTCTTAAGGTATTTGACTACTGTTTGGTTTATCTGCAGACTGAAATCAGCTAGGCCAGTCAGCAAGGGTTTGGGAGAGATGCTGCTCCACCTTCTCTTCCTCTTTCAACCCCTACTCACTTAAATTTTAACCAGATTGCTAAAAGCAAAGTTTCGGGTTCATGAAGCAGAGCAAAGCCCGTTGGCACTGGCAGTGCAACTGGCCAAAGCGACAGTTCCCACTTGGCTGAGACAGAGATTGATGCTTTTGTGCTGTGGTGGAAAAAAAAAAAGCTATTGTAGTGCTGGGAGAGAAGGGAAAACACTGACAGTGGAAATGAAGGGCAAGTAAGTGCTACCACTAAGTTCATTAGATGATCGTGCTGAATTGTTTTGAACATGATTTGCTTTTTTCATGGAAAGGGAGAAGAGAAGGTCTTCATGTCACTGCCATAAAATGCCTTGTGTGATTTTTACTGGAGTGTAATGAGTTTCTTATGTTGATGTATGTTGAGACATCTCTCCAGATTTCAGGGCTGTATCTGTTACTAAAAACTGTCATTATATTTATGAAAATATTTTCGTAACAGGCAAGTCCCTCATGGAGAAAGCAACATCACGTGCTGTTGCAAGCTCTCTGTCGGTACAGAGTGCTGCGGTTCCTTGTCCGCTGTGCTCACATCATAAAGAGGGAATTTTACCTTCTGCCCCTTTAATAAAGTTTTTGTCCTTTTGCTGACCTCTTGGTGCCACGCTGCCATCCATCCCACCTCCGGGAAGAGCAGAGCTGCCCCATGCCACGTACAACCTGCTGGTAGGAGGAGAGTTGTTGCTGAATGATGCTGGCAAGGTGTCCTTTGACCCGTGTCTACAGCAGAGCTCTTTCATTTCTTCTGCTGCTGCAAGCTGGCCTGGGTCAAGTGAACCACTTAACTGGTGGAGAGCGTGGCTGGCTGAGAACATGCCTGCAGCCGCAGGACACTGTGCTCCTGCAGCATAAAAGCTCTCAGAGAGCAGTTGTTCTCTGTAGGTGGAACTGGAGATCTCGAGATGGTTTATAAACAAACCTTTCTTGCCTAGAAAGGTGAGAGATAGCAGACTAGCCAAGTAGCCACGTGCCTCCGCTCTTGTTTGTGATATAACTTAGGTGTCTTCTCATGTCATGAATGTTCTGCGTTACTGCCAGGTATCAAACACTAATATTGTTTCATATGATGGGGCCCTTTATGCTCCTCTGAAGGACCAGCAGAGCTATAATCATTGCCTGAAGGGTTTTAACGTTTCAAGCGTTTTCACTTGATAGTTCTGTGATGTTTCTTTCTTTGAAAGAAGTCCTGCCCCAGGGGAGCCTGCTCTCCTCTCGATAAGCAGGTGTACGGGAGCTGGGCCTGCAAGGGACCCCATAATAGGTTCCATACAACGAAGCTCAGCCTCAGGAGTCTGAAAAGCAATGGGAAAAAGATAAAATCACAAAAGGCCTGATTCTGCTCTTATCCAACACCAATTTCTAAGTGATGGAAAGTCAGTTTTTCATAGAGTCGCTCCTGCGAGCGAGCCTTCTGCTAAAAGCTGCTTGTTTCTTGAGATTTCTTTCTTCCCTGTAGTCAGTCATCTTCAATCTGTGCTCAAAGGCTGTGAGAGTCCTTTTGGTTCATCACCCAAACATGAGCTGAGGGCAGACTGCTATCACCTCTGTAGCTTCTCTGTCCACTCGTGCTGGGACACCATCCGTCAAGAGAACTGGTTGGAGGAAGGCACAGTCGCTGTTGGAGCTGCCAACCTGAAATAAATCACGGCACTGAACGAGACCAGCTTCTTGCTCCCATTTTTCCTGCTGCAATGCAAAGTCAAAGCTTGCTGTGTCTAGTAGCCTGGCACTGGAGAGAGGTGGGATTTATTGCTGGGAATTTGTCTCAAAGACTGCAAATAGTAGTGAGGACTGCACGGTCCGGGTCTGCCCATGCCTTGGGACAAAATCTCACATGGTGTTCACCTATCCCTGTGCTAGCTGGTCTAGGAGGGTATTATCAGAAGTTCTGGGTTGGGAGATGCACATCCACACACACCTGAAAAAGAAACTGTCAGGTTTGGTTTTATTTATTTTTATTAACTGTATCTTTCAAGTTAGAAAACAATCTAGGTTCATTGTATGTGATCCACATCCTGAGAAGGACATGAATGCTGTCCTTTTCCCTGAATAAGGAATACCAGTGCTTCTTGGTGTGGTGGTACCAGTCAGGAGTATTTTGTTGAGGTCCTGATTTGTAGCTTGTTCACAACTGAGACGTGCACTCTAGGGGGAGCTGATCAATGTATTTATGAAAAGCAGAAGACAAAAACATGAAAAAATTTTAAAAAGCCAACTTTGTTGGTAGCTCTTCTTCAGTCATTGGACATCAGAAAGTCAATAGTACAGGACCTGTAGAAAGTAAGGATGTAAAAGCAATCCTTTCCTTTCTCCCCAAAGTAAAAATAAAGTATATTTATAAAAAAAGACTACTCTTCTGTGAGTCTAGAAAATATGCTGTCTATCAGTCTATCTTGAGTGATGCTAAGGAAAGGTACCAGTGCATTCGCAGTTTAATTTATCTAGTTTGAAAAGCTTGTGGCCCTTTCTTGAAGCTGTTCTGCTTCAAGGAATGGTTGGAGATTCTGGACAAGACAAAATGAAATGATGAATAGTTCTGTAAACATCCCTGAGCGTTTGCATGTTTGCACAGCGCGATCATGGATTCCCTTGATGGAGGATAAACAGGCTCCTTGAAGCCAGAGCTTAAGAAATGCCACATGCAGATTGTATGCCATGGGGGAGCGAAGCTCCTCTCAAGAAAAAGGCAGAGTTAATTACTAGCAGTTTTTTTCAAAAATGTTTTGAGTTTGTAACCTTGACTTCTAGACATCTAATTTAAAAACAAGCCTGCTTTGGTCCTTTTTCATGTTTTTATTTACTTTACTGGGGGCTCATGTTGCTCATTGATTTTTATTTTTTTATCCCGCTTAAAAGCGATCTCATGCTTAATATGGATACATCTAATTTTCTTTTTATTTTTCCTTTGATAGCACACCTTGGGACACTTCTTTGCTACAAACCTTAATTTTAATCATGATTTGAGAACTGCCTTTATTCAAATAATCCTGGTGGAATAAAAAATGGAAATTGAGATTTGTCCTTAATGTATCTATTTCCCGTGGAGGCTGTTTGAGGTATAAACATGTCAGGCTTCGCTTCCCAGTTTCTAAGACTTCCAGGTGTGTCAGGATTACACACGGAGCATGAGAAGATTTAATACATTTCTACTATCAAGATACAAAGTCAGAGTAATGTAGGCATCTGATGTCATACACCACACTAGGCGCTCTAATAGAGGTCGTTATAATGGATGTTTCGAAAGTAGCGTTATCGATGAGCAGCTGCTCTGCAGAACCCAGATTGCCTTTCTAGTGCGCTTTCTGCTCATAAGTTGTTTGCTCTGTGGGAAATAAATTGTTTTCACTGTGGGAAGTGTTGGTTGTTTACTAATAAGTTGTTTGCTCTGTGGGAATAGATTTTGAATGTTAAGATAGAAGATGGTGCTTTTCTTTGTGTCGTTGAAGGCAATACAATACTTCGGAAGTTCTTGAGTTATTGGGGCTTTTTAAACAGATTTATAATGTCTCGTGTCAATCTTGCACCTAGTATGCTTTTAAGACGACGTGGGGAACTGCATCCTAACAGCTGCTCAGAACCAGGGGGTTTGTGTTGCAGTCATGTCTGAGCAGTGGAGGCTGCCAAAACGAGGTTGTCTGGTGGTGGTGGGTGAGGATGGCTTTCACTGGGATTTGTACTCGTCTGCACCTTTTCTAGGGTAAATAGTCCACTTGTGTTTGTAAGTGATTCATGGTCTTGAGATACCCACGCAGTGCAGCTAAATATGGTGGGTGTGTGTTTACTTCACAACAACCTCACCTGAATTTATTAAAAAACAAAAAAAATCCCCTCTGTGTGGTGGTGTGAGCACTGGATAGACACTTCTGGAGGGGTTTGGCACTGATCATCAGAACAAAGAGTGGCTGAAATATATTCACTGGAACAAGTGTTTCATAGCTGGAAAAAATTGAGGGGGAAAATATTCAGAATTAATTTACTCCCAGTATTTGTCTTCAAACTTTATTTCATTATTTCAGTAAGTCAAAGCAACTTTCTGATGACACTTTTAAGACAACATGATCATTCCAGAGTTCCTTGGTCTTTAACAAAACAGAATGTTTCAGGAAGGTTGTTCAGAGGATTTTGTGGAAAGAGGTGCTAGGGTTTATTTCTCTCCTGCCACTAGAGGAAAGCGTGCAGCTTGATCAGAAAATCAGAGTAAAACTCAATATAACGGACCTGGGGCTGAGCCACCTGCTCAAGAGAAGATGGGCACTGCTGGGGGGATATGAAATGGAGGTCAACTATTCTCTGAGGGAGACCACTCTAGTCCTAAGCATGCTAACTGCATGCACAACTCCTGTCGTCAGTATTCTCCCATCTTATATCCTTGTAATACTTCAGAAGTTGTGTTGTTGAGCTGGAAGGTGGTTCCAAGAGCTTTCCTTGGTTGTGCAGCGGCAGATCGTGGAGTCAGATGAGGTTTGGTCCATACTATATTGCTTGCTATGGTGAATACAGATGAAAGGAGAGCTGCCAGCTTTAGCAAAGCCAAGCCTACCAATGTGCATTGCTGATGAAATGTGAGTGGAGGGAGTATGGGTGACTTCACTCGAGTAAATTAGCCCAGACTGACGTCCATGGCGAGTGAGCTGAATAAAACTGATCTCATTGAGGTGATTTAGAAGTATGTTCCTCTCCAATGTATGAATGGAACAGATGGCAGATGAGTGATGAGGAAGACTGAAAACCAAATACACATACATATATATGAATGACTTCACTAAGGTTCATATAAAGGAGATATGAGGAAGCAGATCAATGGGGAGTGAGCAAGACAAAGTCTGCAAACAGAAAAGGTTAGGTCATAGACAATGTAATTAGAACAAAAAGGATGTTGTCATTAAAAAATAAATTTAAAAAGGAGTGATACAGTAGTGAAGTTAGACACAGAAACCCTAATTATAGAACAGTTCCTAATCTTTCCCGTCTTCCTTTGTTGAATAGGTCAGGCTTGAAGGAATAAACCCATAATCCAATCAGTAAATCAGTGCAGAAAATAACTCATAGCTCTGCAGAATGTCACTGAAAGCACTGGTGCTGACAGCCACAGGTTCAGTGAACGTTGCATACATCAAAATCTCAGACAGTGTCTGCGGGCACAGGACCTAGAAGCAGAAATGCCATGCAGGTCATGCTGGTGCTCGCCAGCTTGGCTGTGGCTATAAATCATGGAGTCAGTAAAAAGGAGGTGACAGACCACAATAAATGAAATCTTGCTGGAGTTAGCAGTGAAAGTCTTCATCTGTTATTAAAAAGTTGTGTTCTAGTAATGGTGAAAAACATGGGGAAAACTTTTGAACAGGTTATGAATCGTATTGCTCTGTTTAAGGGAAAGTTTGTGAGGGAACAGTGCTGTGGAGTGGCAGTAAAAAGGAACTGCTGTAGTTGGGGGCAGTCTGGATGGTCAGTTCTGTATGTTCCTGAAGCTGTTTTTATCTGAAGGGTCATGTTGTCTCTCCTTGGATCAAATCTGGGGAGATGCTGCTTTTATGAAAAGCTGCTACAGTAATTTTCACAGCTGAACATTATGGCTGAACAGCTCGAAGAATGGAGGTTTTGCCTAATAGCATTTATATCAAAATCTCTTAAGATCATTCCCTTCAAAGACGAAATCACAGCAGTTACAGGAGTAATAGAAAAGGAAAAGGTGAGTTATGCTGGTGTTTCACGTGGAAACTCCAGACACAACTCTGCATGCAGTGTTGTGTAGAAAAAGCAGGTTCAGGATAAGCATCTGGATTCCTTGTCTTCCATTCCAGAGGGGTTTTCTGAGGGAAAAATAAACATCTTGGTCTCCTAAACTAATATTGCAGCAAGTGGAATAACTGGGATGTGTAACTACCCTGCATTATGTCGAGAAGTGGCTCAAGAATGTTTTGGATAGAGAGAGGATCCAGGTAATTTGACTGGGACGGAGGGAACCTGTATGACTTTGACTAGAGCATCTATTCCTACCGACAAACGGGGTACGTGGTCCTCATTTGCTTGCGTGTAGCACTCCCAGGAAACTCAGTGTCAAGAATTTGAGATTTTGCATGGAACAGAGAATTTGCACATAATAACTGCAGTTCCTGGTGTAATTTACTGGGTGCTGGGACACCCAGCCTTATGTGAACACAGATGTGAGCTGTTGGTGCTATCAATAAATTAAAAAGATGTCTGGAAAAGGACAAACCTTTAAAAACAGATAAAGCAGAATAAACTAATCTGTGAGGGGGGGTGGAAAGAAAGTGTCAGATATGAAGAAAAATATTGTAGCCTAAAGGAGGACTGGAAGGGGCTTCTCGAGACTAGACAAGCTCTTCCTCTCCCCCAAGGCAACATTCTTGGAAAGTATTTCTCTGGTTTACAGAAATTGCCTGTAATGGTGATTCCAGTATCCTCCTTTTTAGACAATCTCTTCCAAAGTTAATATCTTATCCTTCACTTCTTTAAACGTTCCTTGGTGAACTTGGAAATACGTGTATGGTCCTGCATGGAGAACAGTTTACTCTTTCCATCCTTTCACCCTTTTGCCTCTTTGGAAACGGTTATGTTTCCATTCAGTTGTTCATTACAAAGATTGAAGAGTTGCTGCTTGTTCCATCTGTGTCTATATGTTGTGCGTCCGAGTTGGTTTTGGTACCTTTTCTCCGGACTTTCTCTGTCCGCTCTGTTTCTTCAACAAAATGTGATGTCAACAATGGAGCATGGTGATGCTAGATGATGCCTCCTCAATGATCCAGAGAGAGGGAACATCTTCATTGTCATTCCACTGTACTCCTCCTTGTTTTGTCATCACTTTAGATTTTTCTGATAAAAAGCTGTAGCCACTTAAAGCTACTTAAAGCCCCAGACTGGGGCTGGGAGGGAGGAGTTCAGTTTCATTTGGCTGTCATTAAAGTAGGAAGGGTAAAAATGGGAATTCTGTGGCATTTGAGCAGAGGAGCTGCTACGGTTTCAATTAGGTTGAGTTCAAGGGAAATCTAATTAACAACCAATGGCAGCAGTTGAGACCTGTAGTAATGCTGTATTAACAAAAATTATTTTAAAAAGTAATTATGTGCTCCTGTGGACCACTCGAGGAGACACAGAAGAGCTGATGGAGGGTGTTTGTTATAATTAGATTTAGCAATAGTAAAATATAATGTGTGTCTGTTATCGGAGATGGTGAGACTGGGAGTCAGGAGGAGATTGCTCTGGAAATGCAGAGCAGTGTGACGCTTCTACGGAGGACATAAGCAATTCCTGTCTCACAGTTGCTCAAAGACTCTCTCAGGTTTCCGTAGGCACTATTTTGTGGACACAAGTGGGAAAAATAATCCAAGGGGATTTTTAAAATGAATTATTTGGATAATTTGGATGACGTCTTGGCATCCCTGTGCTGGCAGACTTGGAGATGAAAAGCCATGTTAGAATTAGCTTCTCGGTAGGGATAAAGCAGAACGTCATTGTGCGTTTCAATGGACCAGCACCACTTCACAGCACTGAAGTACTTGCTGAAGGCTGGGGGGGCTTTCCCTCTTGCTGGGATCACGGTGAGACAAATGTTTGTTCTTCGGATGTCTGCTTTTCTTTCAATTGTTTACGAAGTATTTCTAATGATTGATCTTTGGGGGGGGTGGGGTGGGGGAGGGCGATCTATAAAAACTATATTTTCTATGGAATAAGCCTTACCTGTTGCAGGAGAGATTCAAAACTTTCTCTTTTTGAGGCATTGAACATTGCTTGGTTTACAAATAGGGCGTTAGACGTTCAACCGTGGGGTTGTGAACTGATAGAAATCAGCCTAAGTTGGAAATAAAACCAGCGGAAATGGGGAGGTGGTAATTGTTCACCTCAATTCATATCATATTCTAAGTTAATATTCCTCCTGCAGGTGGGAAAACAAGTGTTGGAAGGATAATCACAAATACTGTGAATCCCAGTAATAAGACAACTGGATCTGGAAATGGTTTTTGTCTGCTTTTAGGAAGTTAGTGACTATTGAATAAAATAGTAGAACTGTTGTGGCCGTGATTAAGGCAGAGTCACAGGCAGAGGTAAATATTAACCTAGTGATGAAAAACTGGAGCCGTTTATAGGCCTGAGCATAATTTCTGAACTTCTGCGCTGAAATACATTGCTCCTAATTTCCATTTTATGCAAGTTAAAGATAGTTAAATGATTTTTCAAAAATTTTTTCATAAGTCTTAATCTGCTGTTAGACATATGATTTTTCTGTGTCACATTCCAGCCTAGAGCAACTCTTTGCAGCTCAGTTCCCTTATAAATCCCTGGAAACAGAAGCTTAATTGAGATGCTGATATTCTCTTAATTGAGAAAGAACTTATAGGTAATTTTTTTGGAGGAATTATTCTTTATTTTTATAGAGCTCAAACCATCACCATTTACTCTCTCTTTGTATGGTAACAATTTGCTAGTGGATTTCTTAGAGCTCCCCAGCTTTCCATGTCAAGCTTGTCTAAAATTACTGTCATTTGAAGGACGTAAGTGGCAGTGCAGTTGTTCAGACAGCAATTAAAGAGCTATTAAGGCTTCTTAAAACATACTTACATTTTTGCATTCTTCCACTTAGCAATATATACAATTATAGCATAGGACTCCTGAGCACTACTCTGTGTGAAAGCACTAACGTAGCCCTGGTGTGATGGGCTGATTCACCCCTCCCATCACCTCCCATCCCTGTGTGGGTCCCTTTCCCCTCTTCATCTTCTAAAGCCAAAGCTCTTTCAGCCCTTTCCTGGCAAGCCATGGCTCCAGCCTTTGTCCCCATAAAACTTAGATCAGTATTTTTGTATTTTAATTCTTTTTTTTCTGGTAAAATTGGTGTTTGTGTGGATTATGTTGAAAGAGAAGTCTTGTGTGGTGGGTGCGCCAGATGAAAGCAAATGCTTCTATATGGAATGCAGCACTGCCAAAACAAGGGAATATTAATTTCTATGATAACCTGCCATCTGTAACTATTTTTTTCCTTTGCTTGACAAACAATGTGAAAAGCTAAAGGAAAAGAAAGTAACTGGTTAATCTGTGAAGATAAAATGGAAACAGGATGTAAGGGTGTTCTTCCTTTAGGTATTATTTCACAAGAAAAATAAATTAATGTGATGTGTGGTTCACAGTATGTTCCTAGAAATAATCTTATTTCTTATCCATACAAATGACCAGGCTGGAAATGCCTTTGTCCTATTTCATTCACTAAACAAAGTAGTAATATCACAATTTAAATTTGCATACAGCATTAAGATTTTTAAATGTCACTGGGGGTTGTTACACTTTGCTTTTTCTCTTTGTCATCCTATTTGGTGTGTTTTGTTGTGTTCCATGTGTACGTATATGAACCCTCTCCCCTCTAGGAAAAGCAGTTTCCTTCATGTGTGAAGCTTCATAGATAACATCCTTTGAGAAAGAGCCGCTACACAAACACTGCCTAGCATTAATCTCGTAGAGCGGTGTGGGAGTAAGTCAGAAAGCTTGAGAGGTACCAGCTGGTGTCACTGCACAGGGTTGGGGGTGCTCCTGCGTGCTAGTGCTGGGTCTGTGCCTCTTCAGCAAGAGGGCAATAACGTCCTGGATGGTGATAACTGATTTTGTCATTGTTTTGACATTGATGTCAAAATGGTTTATTTATCAACTATGCCTAAGGCAGAGGAGCAGTCTGGGAGCTAGGAACTCTTGATGTGCGGCGGACTCCCCGGAACAGATTTCAAGCGAGACTGGTATGGTGGGCACGCTGGGCTCCATGACAAAGGATGATCTATAGGAGTGATCTGACCCATTTGTATTTCTGTGGCTGTGGTCAAGGTGAAGGAATTAGCATGGAAATATCTGTAACAGCTCATCAGGGATCTAAAGACCTTTGAGTTTAAAGATTTTTCAGTTCATTAGGAAATCAAAGTAAGTAAAAGGTAACTACTAAATAATCACTGACTTCTGAAGACAATTTGCCATCAAATTAAGTCTAATATTCAGAGGGAAGGATGCTTGAACTCCTATGAAGGCACATAGGAGAGACATTTTTCCTCACGCAGCAAACACCGGAGGCTCTGCTCTTTGCAGAGTGACATTTCCTCCCTGTAATGTTGGCTGGGTGCCCTAGGTAATCTTGCCAATCTTCGTACTTTACCTTTTTGAACAAATTGGGAAGCTATTATTTTAACATGGGAGACAAGGGTCTTTGAAGGTATAGGACGGCTCCTATGGAAAGGGGGTGGGTGAGGCTGGCTATCACTTATTCCCTTGAAAATCCACCTTGTTCTTGTTCAGAGAAAGACTTTGGGTGGCCAGTTTGGTGCATGTTAAAGGTGCTCTGTTTTCCAGCAGTGGCCTGCAGAAAAGAGGCGACTTAGGCTCATGTATTTTTGCAGTCCTCAATAAAATTGTAGACAGTATACAGTGGTCAGAAAGTAATTAATCAGATTATTTTTATCCCCTAATAATTTTCCACTTTGTGGTCATTTTTTTCTGTAATTTATAGCTAGAAAATATTTTTATATCAGAAAAGATAAGGTAGGGGATCCGTTTTGATCAGTGACAGGCTAATGAAATCGTTCTAGGAAATACAACCCAGGGTAACCCTTGTGTGAAAAACATCAGCATGGGGGTGTGTGATGGGTTTTAATT
>NW_010423457.1:0-10378 GCF_000710305.1 Buceros rhinoceros silvestris
TGTTGGTGAGCTTCCTGCCAGTGGGGTGTTCTGATAGCTACTGGCAGCTGTGGGTCCGTCGGCACGACCTGACAGAGTCCTGTGTCTATTTACTGTCCATGACTGCCGAAGCATCTACTTATTACGTCATGGTTCCACTCCTAGACAAAGACCTCTGTGTTTTTCTTCCTGGTTTAGCTGTTCTTGATCAGCAGGAGGACTTTATTAATGTAGCTTGTCACACTCTACGATTAGCAAATGCAACTATAGCTTTATACAAAATGTAGACAGCCATTTTGATGAAACAGTAGCAATCTTACGTATGCATGCTCAGGCTTTAGATTTTTGTTGTTAACAGTATTGTTTGTAATGTTTGTCAGTATTCCAATAACACGTCACCTCATTTGTAATATGTTAAAGGAAGTGATCACAAAACACAGTCACGCGGCTTATATGCTTTTAACTAATCATGGGGAGGGGGAGATGTTGTGGAACACTTGGGGGCAGTGTGGGCGGTCAGAAGATTACGTGCTGTGACAGTAAGGCAGTAACCGCCCACGATGGGCGAGGCTTTTTAAGGAACTATATAGCCCTGAGTAACTGTGCAATAAATCGCCATTTTGTGCATCCTCTATGTTAGAGTCAGTGTATAAATGGTCCTCAACGGTAGAGGTTGAGTGTCCAGAATCACAGCAAGTTACTACACTCTAGGGACTAACTGCTTTCATGCACAGCTGACTAACTAGAACTGCTTCATGGGACCAATAACTTCACTGGAGAAGTTTTTTAGAGCTTTACCCTATCTGCGTGAGAACCTGTAACACGGATATACTGAGGAAAAGTTGCTCTCACTTCCACATCTCATGGTTGCAAAATACAAAACAGTTAACAAGTTAGATGCATATTAACAGTTAGAAATTAATTTAATTTTTCGAAGTAGCAAGATGATGCATCTCTTCCGGCCCTATAGATACTGCTGAGTGGAGCTCAGCACTGGTGGCTTTCAGGCCATGAACATTAACTTAATGAATCTCATGTTTGCAGCCCAGAAAGCTAACTGTATGCTGGGCTGTATCAAAAGAAGTGAGGACAGCAGATTGAGGGAGGTGATTTAGCTGCTCTACTCTGCTCTGGTGAGACCTACCCTGCAACGCTGCAACCAGCTCTGGAGTGCTCACCACAAGAAGGACATGAATCTGTTGGAGAGGCTCCAGAGCAGGATCACAAAGACCATCAGAGGGCTGGAGCACCTCTGATATGAGGACAGGCTGAGAGAGTTTGGGTTGTTCTGCCTGGAAAGGAGACGGCTCCAGGGAGATCTTACTGCATCATTCCAGTACTTCCAGTACTTAAAAGGGGCTTCTAAGAAAGATGGGAACAGTCTTCCTTAACAAGGCCTGTTGCAACAGGACGAGAGGTAATACTTTTAAACTAAAAGAGGGGAGATTAAGACTAGATATAAGGAAGAAATTTTTTACACTGAGGGTGGGTGAGACATTGGCCCAGGTTGCCCAGAGAGGTGGTAGATGCCCTATCCCTAGAAACGTTCCAGGTCAGGTTGGATGGGGCTCTGGGCAAATTGATCTAGCTGAAGATGTCCTTGCTCACTTCAGGTGAGGTTGGACTAGATGACTTTTGAAGGTCCCTTCAAACCCAATGCATTCTAAGGTTCTATGAACTCTGCTAGACTGGGAAAACCAATGGGTAAACCTGTGCTGCTGAGCACTAAGACTCACCCTTTGGATCATGTTAAAAGAAACCTGTAGCTGGTCAACTCGCTCTTAGCTTAATTTACAAAGCACGGACATCACAAAAATTCCCAACGTGTTGTTGAGCAGCTGCTGGGATCTCTTCGTTGGAGTTAGAAAAGCATTCACCAAACCATGCTTGGACTTCTTTCTCATCAGGGTCTAAGGTCTGAGAAGGCAAACTGCCAAAAAAGAGCAGCATTTAACACTGAAAGGTGACAGATTGCTTCCACTATTTTCTTCTGCAACAGAGGGTGTACAGACAGAAGTATTA
This sequence comes from Buceros rhinoceros silvestris, assembly GCF_000710305.1. NCBI lineage: Eukaryota > Metazoa > Chordata > Aves > Bucerotiformes > Bucerotidae > Buceros > Buceros rhinoceros. The sequence goes on from NW_010423457.1 coordinate 2,002, forward strand.
GGGAAACAAAAAGCCGCGCTGCCATCCCACTCAGAAAGAGCACAGAATCGTGAGAGGTATCACCAAGCATCATCTGTGCTGCCTGGTTCAGCAAGTCGTTCCCTTGGAGATCACCAAGGTTTATGAATTGTTCCGAGCAACCACATGTAAGCACATTTACACAAACTACTTACAAGTCAGTGACAGGGTAATCAGGACTGCAATGTCAAAAGGCAGCAGTAAGAGACATGTAATACCGTGCTGTTACCAAACCCTTACTACCACTGTATAAGAAAGCACATTTTAAATAGATAATCTAAATGTTTAATCTTCTTGCAGCTCAGCATTTAGCTTTGTCTTTTTATCACTAGTGTTCAGTTGCTCATGGTTCTTAAAGGGCTTTAACTACCACAGATACAGTATGCTGATACTTATATATGCCTGTACTTTACAGATGTGGTGTTAATATTCTGTCTGTATTGTATTATATGTACATGTTAACAGGGAACTCAAGAATCACCATTGAATGAGCCATCCTACTTGTTTTAGTGTAGAAAACTGATTTACTGCTTACTGGCATGAAAATTGATTTCTTTTAAACACCTGTCCTAGACAAAAATTACTGCCAAAAGCAGGAACAATTTTAAAATATACTTCAAAGCATCTAGTTGAATTAACCTCTCCAAAGTACCTTCTAGCTATACAATAGAAAACTCTTATGTACAGGTTTTCCCTAAGGTGAAATATTACTCACCAGCTTGCTCAGTTATCAGGTATTGATTCAGAAGAAGCCCCATTTTTTTATAGTAAAGATATAACAGGAAGTACAGTACTTTTGACCATTAGGAAGTTGTATTTTAATTGGCCTAGTAAGTCAAAAGATATAATAACGGTGTGTTGATGTCTACTTCCATAAAGACTGCTTTTTTGGAATTTGTTTTAATACAGATTTCTTAAAAATATCCTCATGTGCCCAAAAGAACACAAGAGTGTAATGGGATACTATTTTCTTATATAACACTGGCGGTGACCTAAGAACATGAACATGGCATTTAATGGCCACAGATCTGGATTCTTCCAAAAACCAGACCCACTCACTTACCCAAATATAAAGTATAAACCATTTTTTTGATACATTTTTGATGCATTGGAATTATTTTCCATTTCTCAGGGCAGGGGGGAAAAAAATACAAGAAAATAAAAAGTAGGCATAGAACATTGAAATCTAATAACTCACGGCCAACCAAAAAAATGGAACAGATTCTAGCAGAAACCTTCATTTTTTGGCCTTTTTTTATGGTAACAACCACAAAGAACAACATTCTAGTTCATTTAGGATACACTACAGAGCAGAATTTTCAGTATTACTTTGAGATAAACACATCCGCCAAGTCATAGCTTAAAATAATTACAGACCCTTGTTCACTGGTAAACTTAAAGCTGACAGAGTCAGATAAAAAAATTCAGCTGCAGTAAATGTCTGTTCAACCCTAAGCCAAAATAAGATCAATTTTGTTCTACTGTGTGCGTTTGTTGTTTTTATTGTTGCTACAACACCAAATAAAAACATACCTGAACAAATTACAAACACAGGCACTGAGTTAGATTATGGTCGCTCCCCGTTATCAATGTTCTTCCAGGCAAACCTGAAATCACTTCCATCTTTCAAGTTTGTTTCTCTAGACCAAATAAAACCCTACTGCTATTTCTCTATATAAAGACAGACAATTAGCATAAATTTAGAAATTCATAAACAGACAGGGTTTATTTAACAGCTGTTAATGCAGCTGACACTATCTTTCAGCAGCCTAACGTGTATACCTACAGTAGTTTCTAATCACACTTAATTGTGTCTCCTGCATGTCTTCACCTGGAACACTTAAGCCATCATGCAAGCAGTAGCTATGAACAGGAGACCAGGTTCACTCAGAAGAATATTTGCTATTTTGCTATTATAAAAAGAGGATTTTTTTTTCTTAAAGGTATATCTTCCATAGCAAAATAGAAAGTAAATCTTCTCATGACTAAGTAAATCTAGTAATGAAGGATGTGTTTACCTAGTTTCAAAGAACAAAAATATTGAAATTCAGAAGCAGGAAGTGCCTCCATATTCGGCTGTAGTTGCTGAAGACAAACTATCAGGTTTCATTGTTTTGGGCAAGATATTCAGTAATTTATATCAATTAATTCTGTGAAGATTTATTGATCTGTTTTTATTGCTTTTCTTTAATACTGTTTTCTATGATCAAATTTCTGTCATAACAACAAGCAGTTAAAGTTTCATTGTCATTAAATTAGTCAAAGCAATCAGAGTCAAAGTGAGGTGGGACACAACAGTTGTGGCTTTTCCTGAATGCAGAAAACAAAACTGCACTCATCAGGAGCTGACAAGGTCTGTATCTTACGTATCTGCCTTTTTCTAAAGGATTCAACCACATCTGAGTTACATTTCAGTATCCCAGAAGCTGCAAAGATTTTAGAGTAAAGCATCGTTTGTGGGCCCTACCTGGAAAGGTAGGCAAAATCTTCTGTCGCACTGAAAAGGGAAGAGCATGGAGCACAAGCTGAGGGACAGGCATTGAATTCCTATGCCTTATTTAATTAGGAAGTCTCTCTTTATATTTTCAGGGAGAAGTAAGAATTTAATTTTTTTCCAGGAAGATAGCTGGTTCACAGGAAGAGATGTCTGCAGAAACAAAACTAGGCTTGTTTTCTTGGGAAGAAAATAAAAAAAAAGCTAGCTTTTTCGTTTGTCCCATATGGTCCTCTGTATGCAGACACTGTGGTGGGATCCCCCTAAGAGCTGAGTGACTGACAGAAGTGGCTGACAGGACAAGGCTCACAGCTGCTTCCACTTGCTCTTTTGGCTTGGCAGAGGTCTCTGTCTCTCACCAGACTGCCACCAGGGAGTGGACAGCTCTACCCAGGATCTCATCCCAATGTTAAGACTCCCTGGGAAGGGTCACACTGGCTGCAGCAGGAGGACAGGTTCCCACCTTTTGCACCCAATTATAAATACTTCACACTATTAGTGAACTTGAACCAACAAAAATTCATCTTCTATTGGCCACCTGCTTCTAAATACAGTAGTGAATTCTAGATGACTTGCTAGTCTTGTTAAAATAGAAACAAAGAGAACAGTTTCCTGCAATCACAGAGCCAAGTTCCAGTGCACTAACTGAGTCATGACACGGCCTATCAGTCTTGAATACATCAATGCTCAAGTGCTCTCTTTAGGGCAGTAAATAGGAAGGCAAGAAAACATTAACACTTAATTCACACTTTCCCATGCACTTCCTTAGGCCATCTCTTGACTGTCTAGATTTTTTTGAGAGTTTCTAAGACTAAGACTTTGCAAATCCCCTCTAAAATACCATGATTACAAGAGGTGTATACAACAGCCAAAGGTTTGATTTAGCAACAAATTAGACCAGTGATTCTAACCATGCTTTTCCACATTGTTCATGGTGCCATCCTCATGCTCTTGTTTTGATTTCAAACACTCCACAGAGTGGCATTTTTACCCTTAATAGCCTGAAATTCCAGGTTCATGAAAGATTACAAGAATCACACCAAGTATGATGGTGAGGAAGCAGCAGGCATGAAAATCTAAACATAAGCCTTTATGTGAAGCTACTTCCACAGCAAAGCAGTACTACCAGGCTATAGGATTTCACATTTGTTGTTTTCTTCCATTTCAGTCATAAACAAAGCACTTCAGCCAGAGGAAAAAGATTTTATAAAATACTGGACAGAAATAAAAATGGAACTCCCTGAGATCCAAACATGAAAGCTACAGGCATTAAACCCACTGCTTATATATTAGATTATCTATGGTCTTTGGTCAGAGAAATAAGAGCTCACCTCACAACATCCAAAATTAGACCTGCAGCATAGTTAATTTAAGTATCATTAGAGCATAAGCACACCGGTTCTCTGAATACAGAGCACCCAATAGTACCCATTAGCCTGCTTTAAAACCAGTGGGAGGCAGACTGAGGAAGGTGAAGAAACAAAGATAAACACAGACACTAGGTTCCCCATTAGCACCATATGCACCAACAGCATGATGTGTACTTCTTTCATGAAAAAAAATCATTTTAGTAGTCCTAATCCTCAGTTTAATTTTCTCACTGCAGTCTATCAGCTCTCCTTTCCACTCTGCCAACATACAACTTGTGGTAGAGCCACGATTAAGACAAGATTAAGATGATCTAGATGAAAAATACCTTCTTGAAAGAATGTCAGATTCACCTCAATTTCAAGGAATTACATAAAAAACAAGACAGAAGCATACCTTAAATATAAGGGCCACAGGAGAAAGTCAGCCGTCTATCACTAAACACTTTTATGTTGTCTGTGTACCAACTGGCAGAGCCTGCCAACATACGGTAATGATAAAATGTGCCTGCATGAACACATGTAATGTCTTGTAAGTATATAAACCCAATTCCATATCAGGCTGGTGACAAAGATGAAACCAATCAAGGGAAAAAGATAAAATAAAAAAAAGAAACCAAACAATGCTTTCAGCACAATCAGTTCCTGACAGCTTACCGTGCAACTTACCTAATAGCAGCACTGAAATGAATTGGAGAAACATGGTGACAAAGTAGTATTCCTCCATCAGTTTAACAACATTGACTTTAACTATGAAACCACAGCCAGGTTTCAGAAAATCAGTTTCTAGGTATTTTGTCCAAGTGATTGGAGGGGGGAGCAGGGGTGGGGGGAGCCCAAAACAAAAAAAATCACCAACCACCATCGCAAACTAGTGAGGGAACGAGGCAGCAAGTTGTCTTCATTTGGGAAAGATATATGTGTCTATTTTGCTACAAACATAGCCTCACATTTTTGTATAAACACAGTATCAGCTGCAAAGTCAATTCCACTTCCCATCTCTGCAGCATTTTATCTATGCAACTTTCAAAATTATTTTCACCCTCCAAAATAAAAGGAAGTCATGCTGCTTCTCCACGGGCTGGAAAAACTAGAGCTTGATTAAGTAACAAATAAATTCCTTTTTACAAGAAAAACTGGCTTGCTTCTATTACCATGCAGATATAGATGAGTTAAGGTGAATCTCTTTCTAACACAATCTCCAAACTGCACCGCTTTTTTTAATGCGCTCAAAGCATTACGAAACTGTATACTCAAACATCTGGAAAATGGATTCTGTGATTGTGAAATCCAGTTTGTAAGCAGAAAAATCCCTCTTCTGGGAGTGAAAAGAAAATGGACAGCCAAAGCACGTCCAAAAGAGGAAGATGATGGGATTTTTACCCGACTTCAAACTCAGTATGAATAAAAACAGTTAAATAAACTATCCTTCCGGTGTACTTCACAAGAAAAACAGTAAAACCCCAGAATCAGGATTGCCACTCAAAGAAAGCCAAGCACTTATGTATTCCTGACAACAAGGTTTTTTCTACATGGAAAGATGTGCGTGGAAAGACTGAGAATTAAAATGCCCAAACTGAACACTGCTACTCATGGTGTGGCCATTCGAGAGGAAAAACAAAACATCAGCAATCATTTCTACAATCTGAATCTCCCAGGTGTTCCAACTCCATCAACAAAATGCATGGCTCATCTTTTACTACAGCTAGAATTGCCTGCACACACAAATTCTCCAAAATGCAGTCCAAGTCAACTCTTAATGTGCAAATTCCCCAGTCCATCAAAGCCATCTGTCCATGTTCATACACTGTTCATACATTTAGATGTCTGCACTAAACAAGACAGTATTATACCACTGTAATACAATGCCTAAGAAGCTTTATATTAAATAACTTAAGAGTTGCTTAAAGAAATAACATTAAAAATTGCAGAAATAATATTTTAAAAAAATTAATGGAAGCTGCAGCTTCAGAATATCTGGAAATGCCACCAGTCATCAAGTCTATGCAAATTCAGTAAAAAAAGGAACAAATTTCACCTGTAGATTTACCAAGGAAGACAGAAAGCCAAGGATCAGATAACTTTCCAATATACCAAAAAGCATCTGCAGAAACTGGGTTCTCACAGAAGCCAACATGAATGCTTGGTTTGCAGGCACAAAGCTGTCCCAGTGAAGTAGCTGTAGCATCACAGAGAGAGGAAAATAAAGGCATTAGCTGTTGGTATGAAAAAAATCACAGGAAGTACCCAAGACAGACTGGCTTGTGGTTCGCAGAAATCGTAAGAGTGCTTTGCTGATTGCCTTAGAGTAAGTATTTGACAGGAAATTACCACAATTGTTTCCTCTTAAGAATAAAACATATGCTCAGATTACGGTCCTACATTACGAAGAAAGAGAAATTCTGTTATTGATTTTGATGGTTGTTCAAAAATTAGAAACCAAATCCTTTGTATCTGATCTCTTTTGGAGCAAATCTTTAACAGAAATACAAAGGTAGAGAGGGCTTTGCAGCATCAAGCTAAAGGAAGTTCAGTGTGGTAACTTTTGGCAAATGTTATCAATATAAACAATAACCATGGATTTTTTTTTCCCTCTAAGCCCTGGGGGGTTGGGGAGAAATACACGGACATTTCTGTGTGTACATATATTAGTCTTCATACATCATTACAACGTTTGTGTGTCGAGACCTTGCTTTAGAACAGCTGCTCATTTCCTTACGTTAATGTATATTCACACTGATTTCCTCCTAAAAAAGGAAATGAGACATCACAACCTTTCCTTCTTTTCTCTGGTTCTTCCAAAATGGTACACCTCTAAAAGGAGACTTGAAAAAGTTTTCAGCTGACAAATGCAGGGCAGGAAAGGGAAAATGATGCTACCTAATGAGCACATAACAAAACAGCAACTGCCTTTTGAGGTGTTATTTCTGGCCAAATTCTTTTTCCAAGTGGATCTGTTTAGAAACTACAATTAAAATACTTTCCCCTGCAGCTAAGGAGAGGTGGGTGGGGTGGGGAGGTGGGATAAAGAAAAAAAGTCACTACTAAATATGCTGATAGCTAAAACCAGTTCCATTGGGATGGTGAGAGTCAATTTAAAAAAAAAAAAAATTTACAAGGCTAAAAGTACTTACCAAGTTATAAATCACTTTTCAAGTATGCTGTAGCACAGGAAAACATTTTGTGCTGAAAACTATTGTCTAGATCATGCACCAAAGTGGCACCACACTGTTCAAAGCAACACTTGTCACGTAAAACTGATGCCTTTGAAATCCCAACACTACTTAAATCACCTTTCAGCAGATGCAGCAGAACAGCCTGGGCCTCAGCTGACTCTGACCTACTGGTTAAAAACAACTCCTGTTTATCTTCCTTAAAGATGTGGACCACATGACCAAATAAGATTTTCAGCTTTTGTCTCTGAGCATAGATTTTAGCATCACTGTGCTTTGTATATAAATGCCTAAGGTACACACAGTGATCCCCCCATTTGAACATCACTGGTTTGCCTATACAAAAGCATCACAGAATAATTTTGATTGTAAGAGACCTGCAGAGGTCATCCAAGCCCCTGCTCTAAGAAGAATCAGATCTTAACATGAAATACAGGAGAAAGCATTCATACTGAAACAACTTTATTATAAAGTACTCACAAAAAGAGGTTGTGGAGTGATTTAATCTCTCATTTGAAGAAATGCCAATAGGCTACTAGAAACTTCACTATTTCTGCTGGATACGAGGCAGCCAATGCACAAGAAGGGCCAGGAAACCACAGATGTGTTTCTTTGATCAGTGGGGAGATCCACTAGGATAACTCTGGTAGATACCATGAACAAACACAGTTCTCAGCTACCAAAATCCCATTGACTGCATTGGGATCACATGAGCATATTTGTGTTGTGATTGCATGAAATGAAAGTTAATATCATGATTTCCTCAATAAATCTTACTTTGAAGGCAACTTCACCATATATTCATTGTTCTTGTGTAATATCTACCACACCCTTCAGTAAAACCTACCAAGAATCACAAGAAAAAGAAAATAGCCCCTAAAACCAACCATCAGCTATCTATGAGTCACTTCTAAGAGTAAGGATATTTTTACTGAAATTAGGATACTTTACAATTCTGAATCAAATTTTTATTTTCATTATTTTGTACCCCACTGCCATCGTGCAATGAGGCACTTCTTTCAGCTGCAAAAAAATTCTGCATTCTTGAGCACTATCAAAGTGTTTAAAAAAAAAGGGGGCGGGAGGGGCGCAAAGCTTTGTGACCTAGAAAAGAGATGTACTGTATGAGTGATGCACAAAGCCCAAAGTATAAGACATCATTATTCTATTTATAGCTACAGGCAGAGGAAAATTAATCCAGTATAAAAATTACAAACTTCACATACTGCAAGAATTTTTATTTATATGAACAGATTAAAAGAAAAAATCATGAAGACAAACATCTCTGTGGTACTGTCGTGGTTTGAAAGGGGGGCTGTTCCCCC
>NW_010423458.1:0-204 GCF_000710305.1 Buceros rhinoceros silvestris
CTCAGGGCTGTCCCGGCGCCCGCCATCCCTCAGGTCCTCCGCTGCCCTCCTGCCCTGTGGGTCTTGGCCTCGCAGAGGGTCTGGGGGAGCTCCGGGAGAGGGGGAGAGCAGGCTCTTCCCCGGAGACCGCCGGACGCTGCTGTTGGGGAAGAGGGATTTGGGGTGGGCCAGCTCCCGGCTGGGTGCTGGTGGGTCTTCCCTGTC
>NW_010423458.1:360-2685 GCF_000710305.1 Buceros rhinoceros silvestris
CCTGTCGCAAGTGTTCTCCAGCCTCAGAGCTGGCCGTCAGCTCTCCTTACGTGGGTGGTAAATTAACTGGGCCGGGTGGGACAGTGGGCAGAGGCCTAGAGAAGCGTGCGAGCCCTGTGGAGCAGGGTGGGAAGCTGTTGAGTAATGCACAGCCCTGTCCGATGACTTACCTGTATCTGGGTGACTTGAGTGCAGGGTCTAATGAGTTGTTTCTACACCATTTTTCCTACAGGTGAAACACCTCCCAAGGGGTGTGAGGTACTGTGGAGGCAATAGGTAGCTACTAGATGAAACATCTGCATGCCGCGATACTGGAAGGAAATTTTTTTCTCTAGCTTGTTTTCTGTGTAGTGTGAACTTAAGGACTTCCCTGAACTAACTCCTTTTCTGGGCTATGTCATTACAGAAATGTGTAGCCTCAATCAAATGTGGGTGAGAGTCACAAGACAATTCTTGGCATTATTGAAGTCTTGTGACTCTGATAGACTTGAATAGGAAATAGAGACCTGCCACAGTGTTTGGGATGAAGCTCTTGTGTCTCTGTCGAAATAAAAGGTATAAAATTTTCTCTCATAACTTGACACGAGTTACCTAAGAATATGGGAGAAGGGGCAGCTTCAGTGCAAATGGGTTGAAAATTTTGTGTGAGATGTCAGTGCTTCACCTAACGTGGAAGTTACAAGTGTGATAATGATGGAAAATGTGTGTCGGGTGGGGGGTGGTTGAGAGGGACAGTGGACAGAGAGAGGCTCCATTGGTCACTCTGCTAAACCCTTGCCTGGAATAGGAAGGAATAATATATACAGATTGTGGCAGTTGCTTATTTGACTGATGCACAAAATCACCTGAAACAAAATGTTAAAAGCTAGTGAAGACAAGGTAATATTAGAAGAGGGGCAGATCCATATACTTTCAGAAGCAATTTGTAGTTTGGTGCCTTTGAAAAGTGAATCCTTTGTCACAAAGTGGAAAAAAGCTGGCGTTTGTAATTGTTCAGTGCCTAATAGAATCACAGCACATGACAGCACGCTTTACAGGAGACGATGGGATTTGTTATACATCTGCATCTCCTGGAGTTCTCTTGGTGCAAGACATAGCCTGGCACACAGGCTTTTGCTGATTACAATTCCCAGTGTTCTCTCCCTTCAGGTAACAGGAGTACATTTGTCCAGTGAACTGGAAACACTTTACTGATAGGTGATACCTATCACCTGTGTCCTGTCACCTGTTGGAGGATTATTTGCATTGAATGTGACGGGACATCTTTTGAGTCCTGCTATAGGGAGGGCATACTGAAGAAGAAGCTGGTAAGTGGCAAGTTCATCAAGTACTTGGCCCAATCCCTGCCTGTATCAAGGAGTTCTACCCTAGGAGTTCATGGAACTTACACATCAAAATAAGGGACTGGGTTTGCTCAAAGGCTGTAGGTTGAGAGTGCTGTTACCAAAAAATAGAATGAAACTTTTTCAGCCGAAGGTTGTATTTAGTGTCAAGACACTGCTTTCTCTCATCCTTTTTCTCATTTTTTTACCCCGCAAACATGGTAGCATAACTTCATCTTCACTATCACAGCTGCCAGTGTGGCCAGCCCATACCCTGTATTGGGGAAGTAACCTGATGTTAAAAAAAAACAACTTTTTTTCCTTGAGCTAGGTAATTTGTCAACCAGGTTGGTCACCTAATCCAAGTCTAAACTAAAAAGTATGTCTATATGCTGTGTTTCTAGTTTGGGACCGTTAGGGCAGGAGGCAAGAAAAACGTCATGTGGAGAGAGGGAAGTTTCATTTCCTCTCTGTACCTTCCAGTTTTTGTGGTTCGATAGCTCAACCTCATATGGCCCTTAAACTTAGCCTGAATACTCTAGGAAAAGTTGCAGTCTTTAGTGGAAGTTGAGAAGGTTGTGGTTTCATACGGCTTCCACCTTATACCAGGTTTAAAGTTTATCAGTATGTAGGAATGAATTGAGGTTATGAGAGTGGTGTTTGATTTAATTTGTTGATTTCCAAAAGTAGGTTCTCGAAAACAGTAGATTTTGTTAAGAATACAGGAGCGTTTAAAAATTTGCTTTTCTATTGCCCCCTGAAATACAGGAGCAGGGCAGATTACCACGATCAAAAAAACCCGCCCAGCTTACTGACAGCTGAGGTAAGATTAGAAGTACTTTGGTGAGTATTCATTTGACAAAATGAATTTTAGTTATAACACAGACTCAAAATTAATGATATTTGAATCGGTTGCGAAGAGGAAGAGAGGGGAGAATATGTATATACGAATATATATTATATATTACATATATTCATATATATAGGATAATACATATATTCT
>NW_010423459.1:0-207 GCF_000710305.1 Buceros rhinoceros silvestris
TTTGCTCGATTCCCGGCACCGGAGGAGGACGGGGACAGCGCAGGCGGAGCGAGACTCGGGGCCTTCCAGAGCGGCCGGGAGCAGCGTGGGGAGCGGTCCCCTCGCCTCCAGGCCCGGCGCTGGGTCGTGCCTCGAATTAGCACGAGAGCGGGGTTGTGAGGATCACCAGCTGGCTGCCGGCACACTGCGGGTGGGATGGGATTTTGC
>NW_010423459.1:586-825 GCF_000710305.1 Buceros rhinoceros silvestris
GTTGCTCTGCGCTCACCCTGAACGTGGCGCTCGGGAGCCTCTTTGTCCCACGGGACGCCATGAGGTGCCACCTGGCTTCACGCCCTGGGACGCAGAGGGATGGCGTCCCAAAACCGAGCTCGCCAGAGACATCCGAGTCGGCCCTGGCCGCCTTGGGGCACCTCGGCGGCTCTGGCTGGAGAGGAACCTGTGCGTGTTGGGGGTTTTGTGGTCTGTGAGGTGGGGGCATCCCTCAGGCC
>NW_010423459.1:1097-1464 GCF_000710305.1 Buceros rhinoceros silvestris
ATCCTGGCGCTCTCCGGGCTGCTCTTAGAGCTGCCCTTCACCGCCCTGCTTGGCCCTTCACTGGCTCTCGATAACCAGCCTCCTTCTCCCTGGCTCTCACCGTTACAGTACCGTTCGTTTGTCGTATAACCCCCCTGGCTCTTCTCCCGCTCTACTGCCCGCCCGCTCCCCAGCAGCCCCCTCCCAGCACTCCAGGGTCGCTCTGCCTTCCCCTCCTGCTCCAGGAGCTTCTCCCCACCGGCCTCTGGGCTGGCCACCATCACGTTTCCTGTCTCCGTGTCCCCCAGCACCACAGCCTGGCCCAGCACAGACCCCGCGGGCGTCGCTTCGAAGCGCATCCCCGTGGCGTTGGCTCTGTCCGCTCCTC
>NW_010423459.1:1716-1999 GCF_000710305.1 Buceros rhinoceros silvestris
GCCGCGTGCGAGCTGTTTTTAGACGGCTCCGCTGGGTGTTGTGCACAACACGTTTTGGGATTATTCTCCTTGCAGAGGATCTTTTCCCCCCGTTCCCTCTTTTTCTCCTCTCCAGCGTTTCTTATCCGTGCTTGGGCTTTAGTCACCAAGTCCTGCCTCAGACACCTATTCCCGTCTTCAGCTTGTCACCGCGTGAGCCACCAGGCCAAGCTCGTCACCCTCTGTGGTGCTCTGTCCCCTCCAGCCCCCCGAACCGCGCTGACCTGCAGGGCGGTGGCTGCCA
>NW_010423460.1:0-2475 GCF_000710305.1 Buceros rhinoceros silvestris
CGCAAGAAGCCTGAGATGAGATAAGGACTCGGAGATAATGACCCCACCGCCACACCCCCCCGCACCCACTCGCGCAAGATCCGTAAGATAAAGACTCGGAGATAACGACCCCACCGCCACCCCCCAGGGGCTTTTGTCCTCCCAAACCGCGTCCGCCGGCACCGCGGCAGTTACTGGGCTGGGCGAGGCGTTGGGAAGGTCTTCAAAAGCCTGAGATGAGATAAGGACTCGGAGATAATGACCCCACCGCCACACCCCCCCGCACCCACTCGCGCAAGATCCGTAAGATAAAGACTCGGAGATAACGACCCCACCGCCACCCCCCAGGGGCTTTTGTCCTCCCAAACCGCGTCCGCCGGCACCGCGGCAGTTACTGGGCTGGGCGAGGCGTTGGGAAGGTCTTCAAGTCAAGGTGGGGAAAGTTTTTGATACTTTTTGATGGAGTGGCCCTTTGTTTTCATCTTACAAACAGCGGTAAGAAATGCTCGCTGGCACGCGTCCGAGGTCTCTCTGGCTGGGAGAGTGATTCGTGGGTGCGTGTTGAGAGACAACAGAAGGCAAATTGTCTCTTTGCGGGCGGGGGGGGGAGTTTTCAGTTTGTTATTTGGGCCTCGTTTATGAATTCACGGTGTAACCTGGGCCCTAAAAAGCCTTGCATGATCACTCTTACTGTGTTTATTTTTTCCCTAGCTTGCTTCCAGTTAAAATGCAAAAGGAAGCTGTGAGCCCGGCATAAGAACACACAGATGAATGCTGGTCCAATTTATAGCTATTTGAGATAAATGGGTGTACTTTCTTCTCCCTGCCTTTATCTACTGTGTTTAGAAATGCAGCCTTTCTCCATCAGGTTGTCTAGATTACTGAAGTTATTTTTGTTCTGCTCAGCAAGGTTCCTGTAAGTCAAAATCCATGAGATATTTTAAGTCTGTTCAGTGTTTGCTCCTGTCGTTCATAGCTGACCTCTCTGAGTGAGACCTCAGTCACTCGTTATTCACAGCTCAGTATTCACACTGCTTACCTGTGGCATTCAGTTATAGACAAACAGAGCCCGTGAAAAGCTTGCCTCATGCCATGAGTCTCACTTTTTCCAGGCTCAGCCCAGCATTCACCCAGTTCATGGAAATCCAAGAAGGAACCTGCTGACTTCAGTAAGACTTGTAAACCCCTTAAAAACGGGCAGTACATTTTGGTCCACAGCACAGTAGTTTGTGACTCGTCTTTTTCGTAGAGAAGCACGAAGGAATCCCACATGCCAGTTTACATGTGCAGGCCAACCAAGTCCTAACCCCAACCACGCCATTTGAAAAACACTTCTGTCAGATGCGTTTGTATCATGGCAAAAAGGATAGCCTTAAGCAGCAGAAGAGTCTCCTGGCTGGGTTGTTGATGTGTGACTGCACCCACAGCATCACTGGCAAGCTGGCCAGAAGAAACTCCTGGAGGTCTCTAGCCCAGATGCTCCCTTGAAGGCAGACTATAGCCAACACAAAAGCACACCAGCCGTGATTCCACCTCGCCAAGCCTGAAGACCCCCGAGGGCAGCGAGGGCACAGGCTCCCTGGACGTCCTGTCCCACCCACCTTGCACTGCAGGCATTTCCTGATGTTCAGCCCGGCTCTCCAAAGGCCAGCTGCCAGCTGCGAACCCTTCTCAGGTAATCAAGGAAGGTCCCTGATTGGGGAAAAGCTTTCAGAGAGAAGAAGGAAGGGGTTCAAGTGCTGAATGACTATCAGTACAGAGGCGTACTGACTAGCACAAATCAGTATTTATTCTTCAGCCCAGGGGCACAGGAGGCTCTTGCTGGCTCTGAGCTGGGTCACTGAGGACACACTTCTAGCTTTTCACTGCTCCCGGTCTGCTAAATGCGATGCTCAGCTCAGGGCTGGAGTGGAGCATCCTAGCAGCGATGCTGCTTTCAGCTGTACAGCACACTCCATTGCCCACTAGCCTTCTACAGCCCCGAGCACAGGAATTAGGAGGTTTTTACCCTGCTGCAATCAAGAACATTTGGAACAGACTATCAGGGGAAGTAGCTGAGTTGCCATCACTGGAGATAGTTAAAAGACCTGTGGTCTTTAACTTTTAAGATGTGGTGCTTAGTGATACGGTTTAGAGGACAGGACTTGGCAGTGTTAACAGCCTTGGTGATCTTAAAGATCTCTTCCAGCCTAAACGATTCCACGTGCATGGTTATGTCTTCCTTAGAGAAATAAACGGGCTTGAAATGTCAGTTCCTCTGAACGAACAGCACCTCTCCCTCTTCGGCCACGGCGTTTCACTGCGGCACTGCCCACAGCCCCTCGTGGGCTAAGCCCACCCCTACCAGATCACAGCGGGGCCTGCCTGGCCCCAGTGAAGCAGGTCGGCAGCTGCCAACCACAGGCGAGAAACCAGAGAGTATGGGAAGGTCCTGCCCGGGGCTCCGAAACGGCCCGCTGCTGCCCGCGGCCCTGCTGCCGGACCTGCTCCCGGAAC
>NW_010423461.1:0-207 GCF_000710305.1 Buceros rhinoceros silvestris
GCCGCGCCGGGCGCGGAGCGGAGCGGATGAATGAAAACAGGTGGGGGCCGGGGCCCGGCCGGGGCCGGCTGCAGGCACGGGGCGACCGCCGGACAACAAAGGCAACAACAGCCACCACCGGAGGAGGAGGAGTGGTTTTTTTTTTTTCTCTATAGCCTTTTTTTTTTTTTTTTTTCCCTCCTGTTTTTTTTTCCTCACCGCGTCCAC
>NW_010423461.1:261-39389 GCF_000710305.1 Buceros rhinoceros silvestris
TTTTTTTCTCTCTAGCCTTTTTTTTTTTTTTTTTTCCCTCCTGGTTGTTGTTCCTCGCAGCGCTCACTGAAAGCCCGAAGCGTCCCCACGCGTGTTTGTTCTCAAAGGTGATTTTTCAGCGCTGCCACTTTGGAGGGGGACGAGGGGCAGTGCAAGCCCTGCACTTGGTTCACTTTAAAAACTGTGGTATTGGGTAATATGGATTGTGATAGTTTATGGGGAAAAAAACAAAAGGCAAAACACGTAGTGGAAGGCACTGTGGGAATTTTATATTTTTTTTTTTAGAGGAAGGAAAAAAGATACTCCGGGCAGTACGTAAGCTGCCTAGGCCTTTCGCAGCAAAACAACTTGAATGGCAGTGGCATATTCATGTGCCTTCGCTTAGCTTGTTGACTTTGTTGCTCTATTCAGAAAGAGCAATGGGAATGTAAATAACACAACTCAAACTCGTCTTGTTTTTCCAGCCTGGTAATTAGTATTTCAGTTTTCTGCCCAGATTCAGCTTGGATAGTGTTCTTGTATGAAGGTGGGAAATTTTCTCTGGCAGTAGGAAAATGATAAATAGATAATAAATTTGCTTTTTATTTCTTAAATTGTTTTGTTCGAAGCTGTAATTCAATCCTCCCTCTGTGATAATGCTTATGGATGAATGGACCTATTTGTGGTGTAATTTGATTACAGTCCCTTATCTTCCAGTTAAACTTCATGCGTTGAAATTTCACTCTGATTTGGGGCTCATCCCATTTGGCTCACCACTAACATTGTTTGCAGTGTAAAGTATATCAGCACCTTGTTTACTGCTGTCCCTGAATACTCGACAGGGCATTAAAGGTCTTAAATTTCTAGTTTTAATGTGGTGTTTTGTTGTAACCAAAAGTGGTTGCTGACTTTTTGGAGGGGTTGTTGCTTTCCCTTCTGTGCTTAAAATGTCACATCAATGGTGAAATCTTCAGATCTGTCACTCCTAATGCATTGGCTGGGTTTTGGTGGGTTGTTTTGGTTTTGTTTCTTTTTTTTTTTTTTTTAAGTTCAGGGATGGTCTTGTCTTTTTGTTTCACACTACATTTCACATCTTCAGCGTTAGCGAGCGGTCTGTGAAAGGGTTAGGACAGCAAGATAAGCCCCTTGGGGTGGGATACCTTGTGCAGCACTTGACAGTTTGGGGTTGCTTCAGGTTCCTGTGGTGTCCAGCCCTTTCCATGCACAGTGAGACTCAATAATCTTTCCCTGGCTTTCATGGAATCTAAGCAGTCAGGAGCAAAACAGTCTGTGGAACGGTTTGTTGGTATGAGAAACTTCTGTTTATTTCCCTTTGGTTTGTTTTGTTGCTTTTGCAGACAGTAAATGCTGGAGAGAGAAAGGGGAGCTTGTTTGTGTCCTCCCGAAGACACCTGGCAGTGCTGCAAGTACAGTGCTTTCTCCAGGGTGCTTTCTACATGCCCTGAGGCAAGCAAGGTCCCTGCCCCATGGGCCTTCTGCTCGCATAAGCACCATGTGTGTGGGGAAGGTGAGGGTCTCTGGGAGATGTAACTTCATGAATTTATAATCCCGCTGTTTCTTTTTCCTCCTTTTTTAAGAAGTGAATGTCCCCAGGAGACAACTTTTTATATGGGTGCAGGCAAATCTCCCCTCCCAACCACCCCATCTGAAAAGGACCATTTGGGGGACGGAAGGGGAAGGTGGTCTGCATCGCTGCTTGTCTTTTCTGCTGAGATAGCAAGAGATGCCAGTTACTTGCACCACTACGTTTTCCCCAGTGAGACCTTAAAGTTTTCACCTGTGCTGTAAGGCTGCCAGTAAGAAATAACGATTTGTGACAGAGGTGATCTGAAGAGGTGGCAATGACTTCATCAGTATCCTGATGTCAGTCACGTAAGAAGCAACAAGTTTTACTTAGGCTCTTCTGAGAAGTGATCTGGAGGGAGTATTGGAGGCTCTTTCGTGTTCTTGTACACCAGGGAAAAGGACTGGAATTGTTTTTTAAAGTCTCTTCCATTTTTCTTAATCCTCTTGGGGAGGAAAAGTAACAAATCTCCCTCTCTTTAGTTGGCCTTTCGCCACTTTCAGTCTGCCCTTGTTCATGACATGAGTCTTTAATTCAGCATCTGTTACAGTAGCGTTTTCCTGAACAAAGAATAGCTATTTTGGAACTATTCCGATGGCCAGAAGCAAGAAAGCAGTTAACAAGGTGAAGAGGTGAGACCAGCAGTGAATAAACGATGGGCTGAACTGAGCTGAAAGAAAAACACCATTAATCATAACTTTAAGTTAGGCATGAGGTATTTTATGTAAAGTTACATTAAGACAGGTACTCCTGTAGCGCTCCAGAGCAGTTACACTGAGCAGCGTGCTTTGATGCTCTGCTTGTGTGTGTGCAGACCTACTGATGTCGCTGGGCTTCTGCTGGAGGATCAGAGCAGGGCAGTTTTTAGTTGCATGCTAATCTTTTTGCTATTGCTGTCGTCATCGTCCTGGTGTTTTATTGACTGTGCTATGCCCGCGTTTGAGTTGAGAGTTCCTTGGTGCCAAGGCTCTTCACTTATTCAGAAGGTGTGCTGCATGTTTGTGCATGTAAATATAACAGCTGTGCCTCATTTTAACGTTATGTCCTTTTTCTTGTGTACATGGCTCCGAAGATGTTAGTTCTCTGGGGCAGAGAACTGTGCTCATCTGTAAACTCCCACCTTCAGCTCCCTGTGTGCTGCAAAAAGAACAGCTTCCCTCCCACGAAAATCAAGAGTCTCCCTTCCTTGGTCACAGTGAAACCATCTCATGCTCTTGGGTGATGTGCCACAAGTAACCTCCTTGAGGACTTGGTAGACATACTAATGTGCTGCTACATTCCTGTCTTGGTTTTTTTTTTTTCCTAATTGCAAAATATGTTTAACTGCATCTCCTTTTACTGCATAGGAATTAAAGCTGAGTGGAGGGGGGAGGAAGGACAGTCTTGGATAGTGCTTGCACTGAGCCACCAGTGCATGCAGTAGGGAGAAGGAAGGTGAGCCTGACCTTGTCCTTTGAGCATATATAAAAATAAATGGAGAGTTTCAGTCATGGAGAATGAAGTGGGATCAGGGTTCTTCCAAGTGCTGTATCTGTATAATGTAATTAGCCTCATTTCTGGGTGATGCTTTGGTAGATGCTTTAACATCTGGAGTCAGTGAGTTAACAAGTAGCCTTTCTGTTCTGGTACCTAATGTCAAGATTTGGTGGTAAACAGTGAAATAAAGTAGTTGAGGGAGAAAAGTATTATTTAAATTCTAACACTATTAAGTTATAACCAGGATGAAGTTGGGAGGTTAGTTTGTTCACAGGGATGGACTGTTAAAATAATTGCAGGTCATGTGTCTAGCCTCACAAATTTTAATAACTGGTAAAGTTTTCTGATACTGTTCAGTTTGAGATGGTCATTATTTCAGTGTACCAAAAAGAAGGAACAAGTTCTGCATGTGTGAAGGATGAGACTTTGGTCACAGAAGTGTTTAAGGCAGCCGTTTCAAAAGCAGCTGTCAGTCTGGTTTTTCTTCCAAGATGCTCATGTGGTCTTCTAGAGGTGCAGTGTGTGTATATCGGTGACTGGAAGCAGAGTTACAGGCCCTTTGCGAGTGAGATGTGGCCCCAAGAACAGCAGGCTGGCCGTGCCAGTGAGGCCCTTCCCAGAGAAGCTGGGTAGCATGGGAGAGCCGGGCTGGGCTCTGCCCCGTGGTCGATGCTGCTTGTTATGCAGCCTCTACCGTGGGATGCTCGGAGGCAGGAGGTATTCTTGGAGTGGAGAGGTGCTTAAAAGTATTCATTCTGCTAAAAACGTAGCAAGAAGTAAACAACGATACAGAGTAAGCTGGGTTTTCTTTGGTCCTCGAACAAAAAATGAAACTAGGTTTGTTATCTTTGCAAAGTTCGTGGTGTTATTTTTGGGAATCTGTCCGTTTTGCTTAGTAGTAATTGACACCTCTACTGTTGAGCAGTGTGTTGTTGCTATTAATATAAGTGTTTCTCATTCCCTGATCACTTGTTTGCTGTCTAGGTGTCCTGAAATTGGAGATACTGTAATAAAAGGTCTGGTTTGGATTTTAGAGCATAATAGGACAAACAAGCACTTAAAATGCATCTGTGCATCATTTGTGGACATTCTGGAGATCAGCAGTCTGTTTCCTTTGGTATGAACCGAGACAAACAAATATCCTTTATGCCCTGATAGGAAATACAGGTTGGTCTGCACCATGGGGTGGTAAAGGCAAGTTACTGCTATTGTTGAACCCTTGGTTTTTTCCCTTGCTTTTTGCCATCCTGTACGTCCGAGGCAGGCCACTGAATACAGGCTTTTGCAAGTTATAAGGCAGTGTTTACTCATCTAAACCAGATTGCCCATGTTTTCTTTTGGTGTGGCAATGACTCCCAAATGTCTCGATTTGATTTTTTTAAATTCTTTTTTCCCGGGGGTGTATGTGTGTGTGATATCTGAGGTTTGGGCACTTCTTTTTTAGTCTGCCTTGGTGACCATCTGTTAGAGAAGGACCGAGTGCTGGTGTCCAGACACCAAAGGGGGCTGGAGTGATGGGAAGCCTCATGGCAAAAGCTGCCTGCCTGCCCTTCCCCAAAGCACTCTGCCTTCTTTTTTACATCATATGTGCACGTACAGTGCTGAACTTGCTGGTGGATGTTCAGGATGAGTAAGTGCTGGGGAGAAACAGATACACAAGTAGGAGGGAGAATATGAAGGACATAAGCACTTCAGATATGGATGTCATTGATTTGTGTTCAGGGCTGCTGGGTGTTTCAGCTGCCTCTGGGCAGTGAGAACATTCTGCAGTGTTTTAATACATTAAACCTTGGAAAGAGCAGGTTTCCTTCCTGATGGTCTCTTATTGTTTATCTACAGATGTTATTATTTCTCTTTCTCTTTGGCTTCTGGCATGGGCTCTGCCCAGTGTCTCCCATTGCCTGGCAGTCCTGTCGTGCAGTCCTCAACCTACTGTGAGGGCCTGTTGGGCTAAGGCTGATCCTGGGTCAGAAGCAGACAGGAGTGCTTAGAAACCAAATGAGATTCAAAAGGTGGAACAGAAGTACTGGATCAACCCCACAGCGTAGTGCTGGGGAGCACTGTGTGCTGGGGAAATGTTGGGTTAGATACTGGGTGTTTTAACAGGGCTGGCTTTTTTTTTTTTTAGGATTTGTTTTTCTTCCTCTTGTCTGAACTTGGACATTTGCCTTAAAGTTAATAAATACCTAGCTGTAGTTTGTAGTGGGCTGGTTGTTATTCCTTATTTCTCATGCTAAACCATTTCCATCCATTGGCAGAGCTGTTGCATACATGTAATGGATCGTCTGGGGATAAGGTACACGAGTGTTGTAAAGGAAACAACACTGGTGCCCACTGATGTTGAGCTTAGAAATGAAAAAGAGGAAAAAATATTTATCTTTTGCCATGTAATACATTAAAGATCCCTTCAGCTCAATATTTGTTTATTACTTACAGATGAAAGTCAATATTTAAATGAAAAATATGGCTTTTATTAGTTCCTAGATGGCTCCTCCTGCAAGCTGGGTGCCCTTATGCTTCAGCAGTACAGCAAATGCATTGCAGGTCTGTTAAGCAAAAGTATCATGATTGTGCGTTCGTCATCAAGAAGTAACAGCTGAGTTGTTCATTAACACAATAGTTTGAATCCACAGGCTACTCTTTCCACGGAGTTGCAACTTAAATTAGGCTCCATTCCATGGCTGGAACTATTTGACAATGCTTTGTTTGTGCTCTATAAATATGTAAATCTTTCCACTCAATTCTTCTCTTCTTTTTTTAATCTGTCAAGCACACTACCTCATTTATCTAACACACAACTCCTTAACCGTCCTGCATGTTTCACTGTTTTAATATATTTGGACAAGGGCTACGATTTCTTTTTTCAGAGGAAACAGTGCAGATTTGTTCTTTTGTTTACTGCTAACTCCAGAGTAAACTCCAGCTCTGATCCGCTGATAGCTGAAGCTGGTGAAGGAAGAATTATACAACAGGAATGTGAGGAAACAACTCCATTCATTGCAGTTCAGAATCGACAGAACGAAGCCTGTAAGTTGCAGATATTTCAAAGTAAAAAGACTTCTCTGCTCCCCGAGCTCAGCTTGGTTTTGTGTAGTGAACTATAAGATATGTTTGTTAAGAGAGAAAATGGACAGAAATGGTTTATTATGGCACAAAAGAAATAAAGATTGATTTAGCCTGTTTGGTTACTGTACTTGGTTACTTACCTTGTTAGCCTCAGACGTGCTGCACAAAATTTGACTGTGCTGACCATGGAAACAGAGAATCTGATCTCATTTTTGTGGTCTGATACATAATAAACATTTTGTATGGGTTGGTAAAGTTTTATTTTCACATGCAAAGAGAAGCAGTGAATACCCGAACTTCCTCACCAACCAGAGCAGACCTCCTTACTTTGGTCTGGTGAATGTGCTTTACTAGAGGTGAAAATGAGAAGCCCACTTCTGCCCTTCTGCCTGCTTCAGGAGGCTGAATACCCGCGGTGCCACTGAGCACAGAGGTGGCCATGGGGAAGAGAAGTGGTGAGTTTGCTTGGTGGCAGCAAACTTTTTGATAATCCTTTGGGGACTTCTGAGGAACGCTGTTGAGGGGATGTCTCAGGAGGCAAAGGTTGTTTGTTTTTTTTTCCAGACCTTTACGGTGCAATTAAGTTTTGTTGACGTGATGGAATAGATGTTTTTCGGATACTTGAGCTACTTATTGGCCAGTAATTGTAGGGAGATGTAGGCTGTTCTGGTGGCAGGCTGTCCTTGACCCAAATTCTTTCTATACCAATTGTTTATAAAGTAGGAACCCAGCCCTCCTCTAAGTGTGAATGTGTGTTTGATCAAAATGTAACCGTAAAGGAAAAGTTCATTTTCTTTGCCCATGAAGTTTTTGTGTCCTTGTAATAGAGGATATTAGAGATGTTGTAAGGTGATGCAAGCTACACCACTTAAGTTTAGAGTAAAATGCAACCTTTAAGTCTTATGTAAAGTGTTCAAATACTTAAATTAAAAAAATATTGGTGCTCGGGGAATTTCTAAAACTGGGAGGGAAAAATTTACAACAATTTTGACACGGGTAAAACAGTATAACAGTCTAAGGCGTGATTCTCCCTGTCTTTTTCTGTTCAGACTGTTACATGTCAGGGAATCTGGGTAATGGTGTGCACTGGTATTAGTGATACCTGAGTATTTATCCCAGTTCTGTGGTTAAAAGATCAGCGTTCAACCCTTTGTTGTGCCCCGCATCCTCTGTTTTACAGCACGAGTTACTCGAAGTCGACAAGTTGGAGCCCTTGATTGAAATGGCCTGTGCTCATCTTGTTTAGCATTTGCAGCTTTTATTTCTTTTCCTGAAGAAAGACTGACCTTTCTCTTCTTATAACCATGAGGGCACTCACTGGCAAATAAATGGAGTCTTGGCAAAAAGAAAAAAGGTTGCTCTTAATAATGAGAAGGCTATACTCTGTGCATCTAAGCAACTGTATGCATTTATATAGATCTACGTAGTCTTTATTTTTATGCTTTTTTGAAAATGATGGATGACTTATCACATGATTAATCTTTCCGTTGTGATCTCTTTCAAGCTGCTTTTGGGTGGAAATTGGAGTTAGACTGTAACATGGAGAACAAATCTTTTCATTTGCTGTTTTTAAACTAATAAGCAATTTTAAATGCGAGTATTTAGGAAAACTTATCTTGGTCTATTTTGTGTTGATAGCCACACAGTGTAATGTGACCTGTGCTAAACAAAGGAAACTAATGGGGACTTGAGATGCTGCTTGTCAAGACATTGGGGCTGGTAGATCTCAGCCTCCCACACTTACTCGTGTTTTTTTTACACACCTACTTCTTGTTTGCAGACTGGAAGAAAAAAAAAAAAAACAAGTTTACTTGCTTTTTCAGTTCTTAATTTGTTTTTCCACCTGGAATGAACTAGTGATAATTCTGAACTACGCTGACTAATTTGAAATGAGGAAAATATTCTGCCTTTCTGCAGAAGATGCTGTTGCTGTCAAAATCCAGCTTATTGTGTAAATGGACTGGTTCCAGTTGCTTTGTCACTGATTTCTCCTCAATTGACTTGTTTAATTTGCTTTGGACTTTCAGCAGCAAGCATACTTCTCTTGATAATTGTTGTTTAAATTATCTTTTTCACTCCAAAAATGATTTCAGATAACATTAGCTCATCTGATTTAAAGATAAAATTGTGCTTTTAATTGTTTTCATGTTTGAATGATATGTTTGCAAAAGGGAAGTGTTAGAATTAACCTGTCTCTCACTGCTGTGCGGATAAATTCAGGACAGTTTATAATATACTGAGATGAAGTATTTTGAGTTGCATGTTATTTGCCATTTTGTAAGCCCAGCAGTTTTAATGTGTGTGGCTTGTTTGCATCTGCTGAGCTAGCAAGGTGTGAAACCGTATGCTTGTGGCTCCTTCTCTCCTGAGCTTACCACAGAGTTTAAACTGGTTAGAGAATGGTTTTCTGCAGTGAGAGATGGGACTCTGTTTTTGAAATATTTCCTTTTTACAGACATTTTTGTTAAGAGGTCTTGTTTTCAGACAAAACTCAGCAGTGCAGACGGTCTATAACCATTTCTGTGCAAATGAATTAATATATTATTCTGGAAAATGAAAGTTATTTGAGGTACCTGCATTGCAGGGAAGGTAGTGGTAGTTACGGATGTACCAAAGGACTGGATTCCTAAAGAACAGAGCATCATTTTTAACACAGATGTGGTTTCTTTAGTGGTGGCTTTCTTGTCAGAATTGCTGGCGTACAGGTGTGACAGTGGTCTGGTGACTGCCAGGAGCCACTCTGCTAGACCAGTATCATTTTGGCTAAGCACAAAGAGGGTAGGAAGAGTCCAGCTTGACTGAAACAGGCTCTACAGTTTTCGGGGCGGGGGGAGAGGTGTGGCAAGGGAGAGGAACAGAAGATGACAAAGCCCTGGGTTGGCTCCTTGAATGAGCATGGATGGCACATAACTACATGGGAGCCTCAGGTGGGACCTTGGTGGTTAATGTGTAGTGGAGCCTTAACCTGCCTGTGGTGCTTTCAGTCTAAGCCTGGTAATACGCTGTGTCACAAAACTAGAAAATAGCCACTCGTCACAGAATGGCTGAGGTTGAGAAGGATCTGTGGAGACCATCTAGCCCAACGCCCCAGCTCAAGGCAGAATCAACTAGAGCAGGCAACTCTGGGTTTTGTCCGGTTGATCTTGCCCTTAAAGCTGTGCATGGAGCTTTGCTCTCTTCTGTGTTGACACGTTGTTGACCTTGTTACCAGTATAACGCTTTGCTCCATTTGGTGTTACTTTCCACGTAGCATTATAACATGTGATTTAATGTCTCATTTAAACAGAACAAAGTGGTTTTTGAACTTAAGGTGAGATTGTACAACCTCTCAGTTTTGGAGAGAACTGTTGGTGTGGAGGAGAAACTGCCTACTGCAGTAGACAGTCCTCTATGTTTCTTTGTGAGCATTTCATATGAAACTGCTTATTGGCTGTAAACTGTGAAAAACTAGCTGAAGTTAGAGCAGCCTAAGGCTGCTCTAACTTAAACAAACTAGAAGCCAAAAAATTCCATAGCTGAGTAAGAGCAAAGCTTGCCTTGGGAAAGGGCACGTACTCCTTCCGTACCAGTGCCGACAGCTGAATTACGATCTGTAACAGCATTAGATGGATGCGCAAGACTAACAAAGCTTCTTCTACCCAAGCCCTGTACACGGGAGTTTTATTTACATCCTTGACGTAAGTAAGAGGAAGTATCAGAGTGGCATGAAGTCCAAATGTTACTTGGTTTGACTCTCATGCGCAGCATTGTGCGGTGGATGCCCTGCAGTACGAGCTGTGCTTTGGTTACTGTGCGTTTCTGAAGTCCCGCTGTAACAGCGGTCATGCGAGGAAACCACGCTATGTGAAAGAGATTTCTCTGTAGTCTTCACATTGGTATCAAGTTACTCCACGGCCCCGCATTTCTGAGTGGGTCTTATAATTCCTGCAAGTACAGTCATTTTGCTGGCTTTATGCCTTGTCACATTACCCATCGCCATGCTCTAATCCGGAGGCTGCTGAGGCTTGACCCCCGGACAAGTGCCCTGTGTTTGCCTGTGGGGAAAGCCTTGTGTCTGAGGAAGGATGAAAGTCTCTAAGGGAAGGGTTTGCGCCGAATCACTGAGCTATCCACTGGTAGCTCTTATGCTGTGACAGGCCAGAAATACTTTTCATTTGCACAGGAGTGTGAAATCAGCCTGGAATGACTAATGTGAAAGGACTTTGTGTGTCCTGTACCCGCTTGAATGGCTTTGTTCATTCAGATGGTGGTTGAATTGTAATCTTGGGCAATGATTTAAATATGAAATAGTCCCAAAACAATATGGTTATCTATTAGCCTTTAATGATCTTGTGAAGCAGTGTATTTTGAATGGATATCTCATTGTAAAGGTAATAATGACCTAATTACTGGTGGAAAAAAACCAGGAAAAAGTCAGAAATGATAAATAGTCTGTGTAAAATGCTTCATGTAAGATTTGTGTCCTTTTGAAATGTTACATGAGAATATGCTTTAATTTAAATTTCTTCTATATTTATGGTATATCACTGAGTCTTTACACTGATCTATCCTTGGCTGTTAATGCATGTTTGATATTGTTCCATGGCGTGTTACTGCTGTTGATCTCCTTTTGAGTTCCCACTGACTGGAACGTAACCACGCATTTTTCTTTTGGATTTGTAGATGGCCACGGCTAATGACAGTATGTTTAGGTGCTGTCTCCCTTGGCTGGGTAACTGAGGGTGTAGCTGGAGGCTCATAGCAAAACAGTTGATGAAATTCCTGGCCCTGAGTCAACAGTTCCCACCTCCACTGCTGTGGACGTTGCTGTTAATTTGCTGAGCGTGATCCAAGTTCAGGGATAAAAAACCAAACAAACCAAAAAAAGCCCCCACCTCTGAAGGCAAGTCATTTTGGTTGTGTTCACGGCACGGGCTCACAGCTGGTTGCAGTAGTGCAGCTGTGGGATGCTTAATTTCAGAGTTGAAATGATTGACTTCTTAACCTTTCTTTCCTGCCCAGGAGAATGGTTAGATGATTAGATCTAGTTGTAGGCATGGACATAATTTCTCTGTAAAGGTTTGAGGTGTGTGAGTGGCGATGGTGTTAACCTTTCTTCAGAACTGCAGGACAGGCTTATCCTGTATGTATTGCTAGTATCACATTTTGAGTATTACATTTGCTCATTTTGTGTTTTTAATTCCAACAGTAACGTTTTTTACCTTTTGCTTGGGTTTGAAAACTCAGTGACAGGAATAGGCCAGTATCTGGATTCAGGAGAGAGTGGTACTTTTTCCTTGGCTTGTTTAAACCTACTACTGATTATATATTCCTTGCAGGATCAGCACAAAGACAATGAAAGAATTTCATGGTGCTCCTTAAATGAGTCTTATATAAAACAAAGTTTAAAATGAATTAGGACCTATCTTTTAAGCACTTGTCAAATGTTCTCAGTGTCAGGTTTTCTTCCCACTTAATATTCGCTTTATATCAAATCTAATGTGAGGTACATGATAATATTTTCAGAATCACCTAAGTCCCTTTTTAAAAAAGAAAAATGACTTAAGCACTCGGCACCCCAAGGCTCATTGGAAGCCGATGGAGCTTACACTCTGTTGGAGGGGAAGACACTTTGGGGTTTTAAAAATGTTCCTTCCTGGACTGAGTAGGTGATGACATTTGGGACGAGAGCGTGGTAAAAATGCCCCAAAGGGAGAGGAGGCTTAGTGTGACTGTTGGTGCAGGCAAGAGTGGAGCTGTCTCTGAGAATTAGTTTAGGGGATCAGCATGGGGGTTCTCTGTTCTCTCTCCACATAACCATGTGGGTTAGGGACTCGCTCTACTCCCTTTCTCCAGCAAGGCAGCATCCCTGCGTTCACTGACCCCATGCACTGCGGAATTGCCCATTGCAGTATGTCCCAGCTGCACCCTTGAGAGGTGGGGGTGTGCTGCTGACACTTCACAGAGGAGGAAACTGAGGCACGTAGGAGGGCAAGTGGCTTCTCCATCTCACAAGGCAGGTCTGCAGCAGGACCCAACTCTTTCTCCCAGGTCCTGCACTGTCTTCACCACTGGTAGGACAGCTGAAGGCCATGTTTTCAGTCCATGTCTGTATAAGCCGCTTGAAACCCTCCTCATCCAGCTGCTGCCGCCTTTCAGTATCGCCTTTTCTGTTGGTAGCTGTTGCAGGTTCGTTAGCTGGAGGTGTGCTCTGTCGTCATTGCTTATACCTTGAGAGAGAAATGTGAGCTGAAGGATGTCTGTTTGAGCTTGCGGTCAGGAATAACAGCAGCCTTCCTGAGAGTCCTGAAGAAAACAACCTGGAATGTATGTGTGTGTATGTGTGGCTTTTTAATGCACACCAGCACACACACACACGTGTGTGTGTGTGCAATGTATATGTAGGTATATGTGTGTCATCCCAAAGTCAGAGCATTCTTGAAATGGAAATTGCCTCAGCTAGAAATGAGAGGTAGCTGGTGCTGACAAACAAAACCACATGGTTTTAGGGGCTCTAATAGCTGTGCTTCAGGACAGAGAATGTCTCTCTTCCCAGTATCCTTCAGATGACAGCTGCCACAACGAAGGCTGAATATGAAGAATACATTTTCACGCGGCTGTGTCCTGGGCACTGGGAAGACTCTAGAGCTGGGAACAATAGCAGAATACAGAGCTGCCAGCAGGGAGTCTGAGTGGACATGTATAATCACGCACTGCTCAGCTTTCAAGGAAATTACAGTTAGTGCACTGACTTGCTCATAATAGTGATGCATTGTTTAGCTTAATAACTTAACAGCTCTCCAGGAACCAGCTAGTGATCACTGTCATCATACACTGCTAATCATTCTGTTCTCAAATTGTCCTAAGATGAACTAAGGACCTGTCACATCACCTATTAAACTGGCAAACCAAGAGCGCTATAATTTTTTTTTAGGCTAGAAGGAACAATGTTGCCCACCTTCTTTGTTCTCTTGGTTTGCATTATCTTTATCATACGTCTGTTTTTTTAGATATCGGGTTGAAAGGACATTGTCAGATTGTGTTGGGATTTTTTTTACATTTGCAGAGTTCTTGTTAAATTGCTGCTCTTTGTGATAACTATTAAGGAACTGAATCTGAAACTTGCTTTTTAAGGAACGTTTGTTTTCCATAAAGCGTTTGGGGTGATGTTTTGTGGTGCTTGTCTGTAGTGTCTAGATTCCTGTCCGTCACTGGTGAATGCAGCCTGACAATGGCCCTCTGTAGCAGTGAAGAGTGATTATGCCTCTTGTACAAATGTGGAATTTAGGCACGGGGAGATTGAGCGGTTTACCCACAGGCATGCAGGTTGCTGGGGCAGAACAAGGAGGAGAAGCAAGCTGGCTGCGTTCTGATCCCGGTAGGCCATATATCCTTGCTGAATGGATGCTAGCTTCTTGACAAAGGGTTATTTGTGAGCTCTGAGCTGCTAGCACTGGAGCATTTCTTCTGGAGGAGAAGTGCCCACAGATACACAAATAAATTTTGGTAGATAATATATCTGAATCCGCTCTCTGAGAGTGAGCGTTTTAAACTCTTCTGACACTGCTGCCCCTGCTTAATTTTTCCATACTAGCTAGAGAACCTCGGGACAGGGAGGGCATTGGGATCTTCCTTTGCACTTTGTAGGTGCCCAGTTTTGTGGCTGCAGGTGGAAGGCTGAAACTTCCACCTCAAGACTAGTCCCAATAGCAGTAACGTATCTATAGTTTTAAACTAGGCAGCTTGGACAAATCTGGTGCTGTAACCAGTAAAACACTGAACTCGGCGTGGACTAAATCTTTATTCTGGTTTTAGATGGATTTTTTTGTAGTCCATGCTGCCTCCTACATGAGAGCCCTTCCTTCGTTTCCTGACAGCAGCAATGGTCAGATGCCAAATAAACCCCGTTCTTCGTTTGCTAGCATTTAGATTAGCACAAAGTGCCAGAGCTGCGGGGACACCTTTTCGCAGTCAGTAGCGCACAGGTATGTGAGTCACAGTGGGGGGATCTGCAGCCTGTTCCACACTTTGGGCTGAAACGATGATCTGCTGAAAGAGGAGGGGGAAACAGATGGATGTGCCCAACCGAAACAAGCCTTCTCGCTGTTCTGAATAGTGCGGTCAGCTGCGGGATGGGATCTGCGGGAATTGCAAACAGTGGAGTGGGCTATGTTTATCAGACCAGAATGAGTACATCGGGGTTTGAATGAAACCTGGAGCATTTCCATGGGTTTTTTCAGTTGTTTGGGGTGTTTGATTTGGTTTCATCTCTTCTGTGTCTGTCTTGAGAAAGACAATTGTATCTCTCAATCAGAAACGATTAGAATTAAAATAGGAGGGAGCCTTCTGCTGTAAGATTTATTGCCTGGCACATGTACGTTGTCTGATGAAGTGTCATCTTTTGTTACTTTTTGAGAAGATGCAGCCTGACTGTGATATCTCTGAACCGCATGAGAAAACACTTGGCCGTACCTATTCTTGTCAATTATAGCAGTATTCTTCTAGCTCCAATTATGTATGTCTTTGGGTATAATATTGAAAAATTCAGGTCTAGCCTCTGCTAATAAACAGCGAAGATTGGGATCATGCATGTTGGTGGTCTCTACAGACTTAGGTTTGTGTCTGCTTCAAATACATCACCTATTTCTGCCTGCAAGAAGTGAGAAAAATGCTTAGTAAGTATGTCTTGTTCCCAAGAATAGGTTTCATAATAAGGAAATACCTGAAGCTTGAGGTGTGGCTTTCTCTTCTCCATGGGAATGTTTCCCACTTCTCCAGGAGTTTGATGTTTTCCTTTGAAAACAACTGTTCATGTAGCTTCCTGCTGTGAATAAGCCCTGTTTTATTGGCTCCACTTGCTCTTGGGTCAACAAATGGCCTTCAGCCTAAACTCCAAGGTTATACCAGTTCACTGTATTTTGCATTGTACTAAGCTGAAAAGCATAGCCAGGTAAAAGAATAGAATGGAATAGAATTGAATTGGAAAGCCTAGAACCTGGTGTGAAATAACACTGATGTGTACTTTAATACAGCATATCCTCTGCGTAATGATTTACACGCTGTTTGTATTGAAATAGAACTGACTTGGTAGTATTTGTTTCTTTACCATGCCTACACATACAGAGTGGAAGAAATATCAGTGTTCAAGCTAATGATTTTGTTACAAATCTGCCTGGGATGCCCTGCTAACCCACTTCTACACTTGACGAAGTCAGCAAGTTTCTCTTCATTGATGCTGGCGAGTTAGAGCCCAGGCTGCAAAATTGATGTGAGAGGGAATGTTTCTGCAAAATCCTATTTATGCAATTTGGACACCAGTACACCTGAGGTTTCTGGGAAAATAACCTTCTTTGCTGGATATAGCATGCATTAAGAACCTTGGATTAATTAATGTTATATTAAAGTCACCTCCTGATTGTCTCTGGGTGAATTGTGTAAATGGTGAAGTTCCTGTACTAAGTGGACAAAACGTCCTGTCTGGATCTGGAGGAGCAGGCTGAGAGCAGCATGGCATTTTGTTGGTGATTTCCAGCTTGGCAATGAGATTGACAATTCTTTCCCCAACATCCCATTCCAGCCTCGTTTGTATGATTTCTGTTACTTAAAAGTTGTATTTTGCCAAGGCCCTCCCATCTTTTTTTCTCCTGGATAACTGATGTTTACAGTGCTCCCATCCTGTTGTTCAGCAGCTCCACCACGGTTTGAGGCCTTTGTGCATTGTGGTGGGTGTGAAGATGCCGATGCTCTGTGTGACGGGTGCCTAAGCCTTGCTTTTTTACCTCTTCCGCTTTTATTGCTCCCTATGTGGCTGTGATTCCATTCAGTGCTAGTTTGCTGAGGAGAAAAATGTGCCATCATTTCGAGAAATGGCTATTCACCACCATGCTCTTGGTGGAGAGGTTTAAGAAGAAATTGGTTTGCTCCTTGAGTATGAAAATGATGATTAAGCGCGTAACTGGCACAGGACTACCTTTGCCTGGAGTCTGGCCAGACAGATACTTTTTAAGGCTGTGCCCTCGGTAGTCATTGTCATGGATGTTTTGTTTACAGCTGTCAGCGCTGCTCAGGAGCAAGATGTGATGCCTCACGCTGAGAATAGCCCGTGATGCCTCAGAACATCTCTCAAACTGCTAGGTGATAGTGGGCTGCCGTGCTGGGAGAGGGAGGATGCAGGGAGGAAAGGGCACAAGCCTTAATCAAGGGTCTAGGAAAACTTGCACATGAATTTTGGGGTTTTTGTGTTGAACTTTGGTTTTGAAATTGAGGGGAACATCTCTGCACATCTGTCGTGTAAGCTTAGGCAAAGAGATTCATCCGTTGGGTGCAGGACACAGTCGTGCTGAGCTCTCTACACCACCTTCATTTAGAGCGGGAAAGACTGAAGTTTGGTAGTGCTCGAATAATTGCAGTAAAAACATCCATCCTTTTATCTTCACTGAGTCTTTGTCTTTATCATTTTTGGAGCCTAGTTTTGTCCTTTTCTCAGGTACCTCATGTGGTTGTATTACGGCTGGCAGAGGTACAGGCTCATTTCTATCAGGGCACTGCTATCATTCAAGGAAGAAGTTAACAGGAGCATGGCTCAGCGTGAAAGGGTTTGGGTAGACAAAGAGCAAACTAAGCCAGTAACAGGAGACATCTTTATTTGATTGAAAGCAGTGGCCATATTAACATTAATGTAATTGGAAGGGACAGACTTTGTCGCTGTGTGTTGAGAGGTTTGAGCGTTACTTTCTCCTCCCAGCACACTTAGGTTCAGTTCTTTAAGGAGGAGATGCTGCCCACTGCTCACACCTCTAGAATGAAACCATATGCACCAGCTACATCTCCACAGTGCTTGTAGCTTTGTTATTGCAACCTCAGATGAAACTGAGGCTTACTTTACAGAAATCCAGTGAATTATGCCTCAGCTTTTCTTTGGACAGGCCAGCAGCGACTGGCTTGGAAACCTTGTTACAGTGTTGGATTTCTGCAGTGGAGGAAGCTCGTCTGGGATTGAATCTAAATGAATCCCCCCCCCCTCGTTTATTCATCTGAGCAAAAAATTATTTCTTTGACATTGTGTGAGCTGATTCCCATGAAGGGAACTCCCTTCCCTGCCGAGAGAGCAGCCTGCCACTGTAGCTTCCCAGGAAATCTATCAAAACTGCTTGACCTTGGCCTGCATACCTTTACCATGTGTGACACTGCGATTAAACTCGTAGTTGACTTCTGTCCGGGCTTGCACATTGACAGGTTTGAAGCAACAGACTCTGCAAAGCCATTTTTAGTATTTGTATGGCCACATGGAGCCGCCTCCTGCAATTTTTGCATCTGTGGAGCAGCCTGCCCATTCTGCAGGTGACAGCCTTGGGAGCATCTTGCCTACTTGATGCCATGTAAAAATCAGTGTTGTATAGATGTGTCACCAAACTGCTAGTGACTCTCTGGCTGCATCTAGAATTGGGAATGGAGATGGCTTCCGTGAAATGGTGTGATGTTCTGGTGATCTGATTCACTGCTGCCTTTCTCAAAACCCCATAATGCCCCTTAGTAGTTTTCTTCCATAATTAACCTGTTTTTCTTGTTCTGCATGTTGGTCCTTAAATAGTGACATCCTTCATGAGAACAGTTTCTTCTGCTTAGAAAAGATGCACAGACTCTTCTCTGGGGGCTCATATCAGGGTTTGTTCTCTTGGATTGTGCTTGTGTCTCAATAAGCGTCCGGAGTGCTTGGGGATTCGGGGATTGCGTCTCTTCATTTACAGGAAGAGATCGCGGTCCCTTTGCTGACAGTTTGTCTTCAGCTTGCCGCCTTTTGAAACTGTCTGCAGGTTCTGCACTGACAATCCGTCAATCTGTCACACAAGACGAGGAGTGAGTGACATTACTTGTTTCAACATACCAGAGCTGTTTTGCTTGCTCCCTCAAGCCCGGTAAAGTCTTGTTACGTCTGGGTCTGTGGGAGTGGGGTGTATATATTTTCCTTGTTGGGAGGTCTCCTTTTGAGTCCTTTATCTTTTGTGTCTCAGGCCTTGGAGGTATTTGGTTCTTCCCAAAATGTGCTGTTTTGAAGAACTGCCGCTTGTGCTCAGCTGGCTGAAGCTTTTGCTGCTGAGCGGTGGGATTTGTCTGATGCAGCTGAGGAAGCTTCCTGGGGCAGAGACCATACGTGTGAGAGGCCTGAATGGAGGCTGGAAGCTGCTGCAGCACGTTTGGTAGAATAGTGAGCAGGAGGAATGCTCTGCAGGAGACTTACTCAGAAGTTATGGGCTTGATACAGGAATTACTAAATCAATTTTTTCAGCCTATCTTTTGCAGAAGGTTAAACTACATAATTACAAAGCCTTTCATTTCTCTCCCCCCCTTTCTCACACACACACACAAAATCATCTCTACCCTTTATCTTTTTAATTCTTCTTTCTCTTCAGTCTGCAGCAAGCAAATTCCTGCAGAATTCCTGGCCTAAAGATGGAGGGTGATAACACTGGTGTGTAACACTGAAGTAGGGGCTGCAGCTACAGCTGTTCCGTAGTTTCCAGCACAGGGCTCTTGCAGTCTAGCTGATGGAAGATTCCAGAGTGAAGCCTCGCAAGGGCAATGTGTCCTCTTGCTACATCAAAGTCCCATTGTGGGCCTGAGCACCCGTATGGGAGAAGGCAGCGCTTGTGTAGTGAGTACAGATGTAGGAAGCAGGATGCCCAGCTTCTGTTCCTGGCTCAGTAACGAGTCCACTGCAAAGCCCTCTGCACGGCGTTCAGGCGCAATCCTGCCCGTCGAGCGGCCCCCAATCATGTCCCTTTGGTTTTTCATGAGGGACATAGGATCAGCTTCTGAACTGCTGTTTTCCCTCTCTCAGCAGGAGTGGGGAATGAAAATCAACGTTTTTGTGCAGAAAGTGTGGTCATTTGTTAATGTTTATGAAGCAGGAACATGGGCATCACTGTGTGATGTGTGACCTGGCATCCATAAACGGGGGCAGATTGATTGCTGTCATCAGCTGGATCTTTGGAGCATGGGATTTTTGGTCTCTCATCAGAACACAATTTTACATGATTATGGAGGATAATGCTGGAAATGCCTCTGCTCTGGGCTTGCCACATGTCCAGATGGCAAGGTCGATGTAGCGTGGACTTTGCTCGATTGCTTTGTGTGCCAGGATCAGGGCTGCTGCTTCTTTCTGACACTGGCTCAGCTAGAAATGGAGGAGTTCTATGGCTGTCAGTAAATTCAGAGAGCTGGAAGCAAATACCTACCGTGAGCTCTGCTTTTATTGGCCTTAAATTAACTTCCCACCTTTTTGCAAAGGTGCATGGGAATGCTCATGTTTGAATAGTACTTTAGGTTTCAAGTAATCTGAGCTGCAATTTTAAAATGAAATGGAGTTAAAAACATTCTGGGCTAGGAGTTAATTTCTGGGGTATCTTCTAAGGTAAAAAGGCACAACAAAGAGGATACTATAACATGCAAAATTCTTACCTCTGCGTTTGGCTGTGCTGCATTTTGTAGCATGTGCAGTTCTGATATCTGCCGAGCGCAGCATCTTGCTCTGCTGGTTTGTGTGAGGCTTTATTTTCCTGGTGCAGGGACAGAGTGGATTAATCTGCAGAGCTGTTGGCAAAATCCGTTAGCAGGCTCTTCGGTGGGGAATCAGCTGGAAAAAAACACAACTTGCTGTTTGTGTCAGTTGAGTTTTTGATACGTGTTAGAGAAAGTGTAGTCTTTTTGTCAACTTGGTTCTGAAAACACAGAGCCTGGTAGTGATTTTTTTTTTTTTTTTCCTTTTAGGAAATGTTTGTTAGTGTAGTGGTGCTTCATGGTCTTGCCTGGGAAGGGGCAGGTCTGTCCCAGAGCTTATATATATTTGACTAACAGGGCTTTAAAGTGGGCAGGCCTTGCTGGATAAATTATTTAGGTAAAGTGGGAGGCAGAGGAGCAGAATTATTACCTCCCATGCCCCTCAGGCTGGGACAGTATCTTCCTTTTCTTTCTCCCCAGTGAATAAAAATACTGTCCTGACTTGTACCACAAGCTATTCTGGGAGCCAGTGGGGTGGAGTGGGGCTGGGCAATGGTGTAAAGAGCACTGGTAACCCATCGTCATAGCATGAAGATGGCTTTTAGTTTATTGGGAGCTACGTGGCTGTACCTTGAAATATACATATAAATGTATTGGTGTCTCTCCAGCTTTACAGTTTATTAGTTTGTCTGTGACTGCGTATGAGATAATAAACTGGGGC
Organism: Buceros rhinoceros silvestris; assembly: GCF_000710305.1. Taxonomy (NCBI): domain Eukaryota; kingdom Metazoa; phylum Chordata; class Aves; order Bucerotiformes; family Bucerotidae; genus Buceros; species Buceros rhinoceros. The sequence continues at coordinate 20,565 of NW_010423461.1, forward strand.
TGCCACCAGTGGTGGTGACTCCTGGTCTTCACGGTGTGTCCCTGGGTGGAGCTCCTGCCAATGCCCATGTTCCACACCCAGCAGCAGGGAAGGGGACTATATCCACAGAGAGCCTCTGAGATTGACGCCCTAGGGCTGAGTCTGTCCCCCCACATAACAATAAAGGTGATGATTATGCGTGTCATTCTGCTCCTGGCAGTCACCTTGCAGTTGTGCTTTGGAGCCCTTGTGTGTGCAGCAGGCTCCTGTTCTAAGGCTTATCCAAACGTATTTCCTCATCCTGGAAGCACAGGAGCCTCTCTCTTTCCTGTCCTCTCCCTCCATCACTTGCTAGATCCCTCCTGCCTTGAAGGGAAGGCTCTCAGAAGGAGCCTGTTTGCTGCTTTTCACCTGAGGGCACCAGTAGCCCCTGCAGGTAAAGCTTTGGGGTAAGGACTGGTTTGCTTGTCTCAGGAGGACTCTGAAGTAGATGTGAGCTTCCAGTTTTCTTCTCCCTTCCGTGCAGAGAGGGTGGCAGCCATGAGTGCTTCTCACTCCAGAAGAGCAGGAGGGCTCATCCCCACAAAATGGGCATCAGAAAAAGGACCAGAAAAAAGTCTTTGCTTCTCCAAGTACTGCACTAGACAAACACCTTAAGATGCACTTCAGCCTGGCCCAGGGTTGACTAAGTTGTGTACTGGTGCTTTTGGTATTTTGACTAAAGCTGTCCAAAAACTAACGGAGATGTTTGGGCTTCCTTGTAGACTGGGAACTTTTTTCCATATTTTTTTTATTGTGTTTCCAGGCATAAAGCAATTTTAAAAATTATTTTATGTTCATTTCCTTTTGCTGACACTAGAGCATCGTATGATTTAGAGCTTTGTTTTCAAGCTTGATAGGAAGGCTAATTAATTCCTTCTTGCATCCTCTCAGTAAAAAAACATGGGATTTAATCTTTCACAAAAGACAAAAGCAAGGAAAAATTTTTAAGTGCATGGAAGTCTTTGGTAAGTCCCTAGATTTTAATTTATTTTTCCTAGTGTAATGACAACAAAACATCAAGGAGCTAAGCTCCAAACTCCATAGCTCTGTCTAGGCAGACCCAGGTTTTTTAGTTGTCCTCTCTGGGTCTAATTATGCAGTTACAATCCAGCCTGTGTCCGAGTACTTTTAGGGGTACACTGTGGGTATTTATTGTTTATATAGAAGTCAGAATATATTTGTCTGCTTTCAGCCCTATAAATTGCTTTGGTTATCCATAGTCTTCTAGGTAATCAAGCTGTATATTTTCCTCCCTGTCTCTTTCTTTGTGTTCTTTCTTGCCTTAATTTGACAAGAGAGAGAGAGAAACTACATCGGGAAACATTGGTAAATGGTTTCAGTGGAAAAGTGTGTGACTGTTTTACAGAGACACCAGTGTAAGGGCGGCTGCTTTCTGGGCAGTTTGGGAAGAAAAAGGTTATTGCGTCCTCATCAAGTGTTACTTTACTACAGCCAAGGGAACAGCAACTCTTGGGACAGCTCGTGTAATGCCAAGACTGACAAAGCTGAAAGGAAGAATATTTCACTTCTGGCCAAAGTAGTTGCTGTTAAGCTTTTACCTAAAGTTTCTGCTCGTGGAGTAGCCAGGAAGGAGTGAAGGCGTGGGTTAGTGCTCCACAGCAGGATGTAAGTACCAGACAGTGAGGGGACGTCTCTCCGAATGGGAAAGTGCCCTTTTGTAAAGACGCGGTTGATGTTAGATGGGTTGTTTTCGCTCCAGGGTCAGCATGCGTGGCTCCCAATATCCCCGGTTCATCACGCTGCCCCAGGGCATGAGTCACTCCCTTTAAAATTTATTAGCTTGGAATGTGATTAAGTAACTTGATAAATTGGGAATGCAAGTGGTAAGTAGGGATTGGGGGACTGTTCCCTAACTCTTGCGTGGCCCTAACCTCTTCTGTGGTGGTGTAATTACAAGATTTGTTTGCTTCCAAGATTTACTAACACACTTTTTCAAAGTCTGGCAGAAGAAAGGTCAGGTGATTCTTCTGAAGATGGGCTTGTGGGATTCCAAGGTGATGAAACCAGAAAACTTACTTTAAAAGCAACCAAGTTCTGTAAGGTATAATTGAGAATAACTTTTTGTCCATGGCTGTCTGAAGCATTTTAAGCATTTGATACAGAGGGATTATAATTCCTTAAATGCTTTACAGAGATACCAGCTTTCTGTAAGTGCTTATAATCGTCCTCAAGATTTTTTCAACAAGATCCATAAAGGATATATTAAAAGATAATAAAATCAATAATACTGTCTGCCCACAAGCTTTGTAACAAGGGAGTTTTTACAGCCTGCTCATGCCTGTGGCTGTTTTCATTGTTGGGTTCTAGAGTTTAAAAAAATGCAAGATAGATGGTTTTAAACTTTTCATCAGATCAAGTATACAGTCAGTGTCAAAACAGTGGAGTTAATTTTAAAATCCTGATATATTTTTTTAAATAAAAATAAACCTTTTCTTATTTATGTTCCAGTCAGAGCCTCTTCATTTACACATGCATCATGTTTACCTTTCTTTTTCTGTTCAGGTCCCTAAAATACGAATCCTTGAGCTTCAAATGACTTGATGAGTGTCTACCTGTATCCTCAGGTGAAGAGGAGGTTCAGATCTGACTTAGTGACTGAGCCTGTTTTGACCCTGTGTAGGGCTTTTCAGATGACTCTCAGCCAAGGGTTTGGGTTGTGCTTCTGAAGAGAAAGTCTGGACACACATTGTTCAACATTGCCTCTTAGCACCGTTCTAACAGCTGACACTGACTTCATGAGTACAACTGTATAGTGTCAGTTGTGTTGGAGACAATGTCTAAATGTAGACTTGTGCTCAGAGATCGGGATGGGAAACTGTTCTGGTGTGACGTTTGGCTATCTTTTGCCATCAGGTGAACATTCAGGTTCTTAAAGCTGTTTTGTTCTTTTAAGCAGAAGAGGGGAATAAGTAGAAAAAACCCAGCAAGCACAACGTGGACAAGTGCTGATGGCATCTGTTCAAACAGGCAGAGACTTGCCAGAGGCCAAGTGGAAAGAATGTGATGTAGTGGGCTTGTTGGAGTTGCTTTTCCAGGTTGCTACGGTAAAGGATCTTTTTTTGATTATTGCTGTGTGGAATACGAGCATAAAAGATGTGCAGAAAGCTGATGCTGCTGGCTGGGCTCTTCTGGCTTCTGCTTTGTTGCTTCCACCAACCTGGGTGCACAAGGTGGGTGCTGCTCAGTCACCAGGCAGAATCGGAGAAAACACTGCTTGGAGACCTCTCATAGCTGGCCAGCTATTTTAGGAGTGCTGTTACCACAAACCCTGCATAGAAATAGCTGTCAAAGGACCAACAGCATTTCATTAAGAGTGGTTAAGCCGCAGAACACCTGCGTGAGGTAGGTGTGGGCTGGACATTCCATTTTCAGCATCAACTTATTCAAAAACCCCACAAGGTTGGGCCCCAAGAAACAGGAAGACTGGCTTTAGAAGATGAGCTTTATTTAAAAGGATTCAGTGTGTTTTTCTTTCTCTGATTAGTATCCCGGCTTTCAGTTTAGATTTGTCTGCAAACAAGACTGAACCTATTTATTGATTTTTTTCTTATGTTTGGTCTTGCATAATCATGTTATTCTAGGTAGAGATTTGGAGAAAAGATAACCTGCTTTCTTAACCATGTCGCAATGAGTGTTGTGCAGGAGGCTGAAAGAGGGGAGTGGTTTGCTCCAAAGCTGCATCACTCAGCAGGTGAGGAGCATCACCTCACCTTTGGATTACAAATGATCAGCAGTGCTCTCGGCAAGTAACTTCCATGAAATCCGTGTTTGAAGAGCTTCCAAGCTGAGACTTGCAGATAAACTAAGCATGGTGGACATGACTGCCCAGTGCTCAGCCTCTGTAAGTGCCCTGGGCTGGGCTGGCTCCTCTGCTCTTCTGGCTAGCACCAGCATCTTGGCCAGCCAGAGGGCACACGTGTGATCCGTGTGCAGGTTTTTTTCAGGGGGCCTTTGGAGCTGCTGGGGAAACCTTCTCCCTCCTGTAACACTTACTTTCTTCTTCTTGACCTTGATCTTCACATTTCCTTCTTCCAGGAGGTTTTGACTGCAGTCACAGGGGACTTGTCCTGCCTCAGCATAGGGAGAGCCATAATTTGAATCTCTTTGTAGTGGAGTGACTGATCTTTTCACCATGCCTTCCTCCTCCGAGCTGCGGTGCTGCTGTGTTACAGCTCTACGAAGCTTGGCTTTGCTCAGCGTTTGCCAGGGGGTGTGTGAGGAAATAGTGAGCAGGGGAAAAAATAGAACCAAAGAGCTGCAGGAGTCAGGGTGGTACTGAGATAAAATAAGCCACGTTATCTAACTTAGTACTTGGGGAGGGGGGGGATGAATGTGGGCCATCGTGGTGTGCCAGAAGTGTTTGATCATTCATGCGGCTTTACTTCATAGCCAAGTATTACTTGAGCGGACCCCTGTGGCCAGCTAAAGCACCGGGTGTATCTCGGCATGAAGACAGCTGATGGATGGCTGCGCGGCCAGGGCAGGCAGGGTGGTCGGTTGATGAAGGCATTATGTTTTGCAGTTGTTTGCCTTATGACAGGCATTTGTTTTAAAATTACACTCAATCCTTCTGGCAGCTTCTGCATGACATCCCAGACCTGCTGGGAGGCCAGCACATAGGACTCGAGTCCTCTCCTTTGTACCTCGGGCTTGCTGGGTTCCTGATACAGATGGGAAGCTCAAGGCCCTCACCCAATATCAGCGTAGGTCCCACGTTTTCCTTGTGAGACATTGAGCCAAAACACTGTTCAGGTAGCAAAGTGGCTCCCTACCACAATTTTGCACCCTGCAGGAGATATTTAAAACACATTTGAATTTTTATTATGCTATTTGTGAGCTTAGAAGCCAGATATTTCTTATTTCCCAAATCCTGGACTACAGAAACTTCTTGTTGACCAGTCTGAGGCAGCTTTGTCGTGATGCCAAGTGCTGAAAGTCCTTGTTTTCTGACATCAAATGTTTAAAAAATTCTACATAGGTACAGAGAGCAGCTCCCTTTTCTCAAAAATGGGCTGTTGTGTGTTTGCCCTTTTAGCAGTCAGACCTACGCAATGAAGTGGTGGCCCTGTAGCAAAGAACTGGGCTGCGTCCTGAATCATTACAGTGTTGGATCAGTTTTCTTTTTTGATGAGGATCTCATTGGCTTCTAAGATACCTTCCTTCCAGACGTTTGCACTTGTGGTTTTTTGTTGCACAAAGTGTGATAAGCTTCACAGACCTGGATTGAGAAAGATGGTCCAGCCCTAAGGTTGCCTACACAGATCACCAAGACCTGTCTTAGCGAGCAGTTTTGATGAGGAGATAAATGTAATGTGGAAAGAGGGTTTCCCAGAAAGTTGTATTTCCCAGAAAGTGTGTTGGGAATATTTGTATGACATGGTGTGCTGGTTTTGGTGGGATAGAGTTCATTTTCTTCACGGTAGCTGGTTCAGGGCTGTGTTTTGGATTTGTGCTGGAGACAGCGTTGCTAACACAGGGATGTTTTCGTTATCACTGAGCACTTAGTGCTCACCCAGAGTCAAGGCCTCTTCGGCTCCTCACCCCACCAGCAAGCAGCCCGGGGGTGCTCAAGAAGCCGGAAGGTGACAGAGCTGGGACAGCTGATCCCAGCCGACCAAAGGGATATTCCGGACCACAGGACGTCATGCTCAGTGTGTGAATCTTGGGGAGGAAGGAGGAAAGGGGGGATGTTCAGAGTGATGCCGTTTGTCTTCCCACGTCACTGTTATGCGCGGTGGAGCCCGGCTGTCCTGGAGATGGCTGAACACCCGCCTGCCCGTGGGAAGGGGTGAATGAATTCCTTGTTTTTCTTTGCTTGTGTGTGTGTTTTTACCAGTTAAACTGTCTTTATCTCAGCCCATGAGTTTTCTCACTTTTATGCTTCTGATCTTTCCTCCATCCCATCGGGGAGGAATGAACGAGAGGCAGTGTGGGGCTGAGTTGCCAAGTGGGATTAAACCATGACACTTGGGCAGATTTAGAGGAAAAATTGTTATTCCTCAAGCTTGTTCTAAGTTCTCAATTGTTAGTTTATGCAAACAGGCCAGTTCAGACAGAGGGATGAAATCATCATTGCCCTTTACCTTGCTGAGCTACAAAAAGGAGCTTAAAGAGCATTTTCATGAGCAATAATTTTCTTGTTGTTAATGTCTCAAGCAAGTTAAGCCTGACACAGGCACTTTTGACTTCCTGGGTTGGTTTGAAAGGCTCTGCTTTGGGCCCAGGCACCGCTGTGGTGCAGGCAGGTACATGCACCCAGCGAGTCAGGGCAGCAGGGCTGCGTTCTGCTCTCGGTGGCTTCCCAGCGGCTGTGTCTGCTCCTTCAGCAGCACGAGTTTGCAGTTGGGAAAAAATGTGGGTAAACAGCTAGGAGTGGTTAAATCCAGCAAAACTGCAGGAAACGCACTGGCAAGCAAGCTTAAACAGAGCCTCACTTCTGATTTGTTCTTGTCGCAAAAGCAATACAGACAGTGTCCTACCAAAGCACTTTCCAGGGCATGTTGCGCGTGCGGATGCATTGAGCAAACCCCTGTGTTTTCTGCATTTTAAAGTCATGGAAGCCTGTTCTCAGCTTTCATCATGCTTTCTTACAGCTCGGTGTGGTGGCTCGGATGAGGAGCGAGGTTAACTCAGCAATGTCCTTCTCCATCCTGCAGCCCCGTGTGGTCGCTCCGCACTTGCAGCGTGATCTTTTGCTGCCTGGCTCCGTCCCAAGTGGAGGAGTTACTCCCCTGAGCTTATCTTTGGGGACGAGGGTGGCCTTTCCAAGCAGAAGGCCCTGAGAAGTTCCCTCAGGCATCACAGCAGAAGAGGGCTGGGGGAAGGGTGGCTGGCAGGTCAGGTCTCTGCTGCCAGGTGATCTGGCCGTAGGGTCCACCGCTGGGTCTGGCAGTCTGTGTGTTCAGCCTTTACTGGATGCCTGTGCTGGGTTCTGGGGGGATGTTCTGGAGGGGTGGGAAGTTTGTCAGTTCTTTCTCTCCGCGTGGTGAGATCGCAAGTGTCAAAGCTCTTCTGATCTTTTCAGAAAAGGACAGTTTTTAATCAGCAAACTTAACCAGCTCCCTGCTCCAAAATCCTTCTTGGCCAAGGAATTCCCCCCTAACTGTAGTTTCGTTGAAAGGGCTTCTAAAGGCTGATATCGTGTGAGCCTTTACTAGCTGAGCCTGCGGTCAGGCAGCCCATCCTCCGAAACTGGAAAACCAGGCGGGAAAACTCTCTTGTTACCCAGCAGAGTTAATCGATTAATTAGCAGGGGACGAAGTGCACCAAACAATCTGTTTTGCCAGATGGATGCTTCAGTGTTAATTTATGTTCTCAAAATAACTGGACACAGATACGCTCAGCGCTGTGCCCTAGATCCTGCTTTCGCTGCATTCAGCCCCGAAAATGACGTTGGCTTTAGTGATCCAAGTGCATAATTCTTCGGGAAAAATGTGTTCTGGCATCAAATGGTAACAGTAAAAAATGAAATGAATAAAAGCTGTCCAGAGCAATGGACTTCGCCTTCTTAAGCAGGCATACGTTAGTGCAGAAACCAAAGGCTTGCTTTTATCTCCCTGGAGCGTTCCTATTATCTGAATGCCAAGAAATGAGTAATTTGGGGCTTTTTGCTTTTTCATTCTTATAAATAACTTTTGATGTATTTTTCCTAAGGAAGTCTGAACTGAAGCGTACTGCTGGAAAAGTTAAGATGTATGTTGCTTTCTCTTTGAAGGCACTGTAAAGGAGACTGAAAGAAAAAAAACAATTAAGTTAAAACAGTCATGGTGGTGGCTTCTTCTACCACACTTAATTTGAAATGATGGAGGCTTGCTGCAAACTTGATTCCATGTTTTTCTTCCATTCTTTCTTTTGTGTTTTTTGTTTTTTTTTTTTCCCCTCCAGCTTTTCATAGCCAAAAGCTGGTTTGCCAGACAGATCCATTTCATCCGAGCTGCCTGTTGGAGAGCCACAGAAATCACTGACGATCTGTGGTCAGCCCTCAGTGGGAAACTGAGGGCTGCTGCTGCTCACTGGAGAGAGGACGTGGCCCACCACCTCCGTGACACTGGGGAAGTGCAAGTTAGAGTTTAGAGGAACTCTGTGTCATGTCAGTAGTTCATCCATGTTTTGTATAAAGGCAGTGGATTTGTTCTGTCATGCTCGTGCAAGGAGCCAGGTATCTACTTAAGGTTTTATTTGTAAAGCTGGAGGAAAGACAGGCCCTGGAGGATGGAAGAGATCTGAATTTTTCTGGTTTTGGGGTTTTTTTTTCCAGTGAAATTCAAACTACTGATGGTGCATCTTACCAGTTTTTAACACTGAAAAAAATCTTTCTATACTGACCTTTACCTGCATCCTGATGCTTTTTGATAGTTATTTACAGGATAAACTGTGTGACTAAAAAGCCAATTCAAATAACCTCTCTTTTTGCTCCATTAGTATGCTTTAAATATAAAGCACTCTTTGGTATGCACAGAATAATCTCACAGTCTTCAGTTCTGTTTTCACTGTTTAACCAAATCATTGAATTACTTTTACCTTTGTGATACTGTTAGGATTATTTTTAATTAAGTGAAGTGTTTAAACATGCTCTGATTTGTTTTTCAGCAAACGCATCTAACACTTGATAGAGAGGGGCTGGTTCTGGGAACAAGACGTGCTCTGTCTTGCCTCATTTACCTGAGAGTTGGGTTAATACTCCTCGAGGACCTGGGAAGGAGAGGTTATTGATGAATTACCTCCTATTATAGCCACGTACACATCCCGGAATAGTTGTGTCTGGACTGCAGGGAGGAGACGACGTGTACAGGTTAAATGCTCTGTTCCTGAGTTGTGCTGTAGGAGCAGCTTATTCCCTCAATAAACAGTGCAGAAAGCAGAGGCGGAATCTGAGCAAGTCATTAGCTCAACTCATTCTTACTCCCTGATGTACTCTCAGCCTACTTTTAAGGTTATACTCAAGCCTGAATATATATTTCCCTGAAAAAACATGCCATAAATAATAAACTATTTCTTCATCAAAACATTGCACAAGAAGTTCTGTACTGTTTAAAACAAGGCAGCGGGTGAACTCGTGAGGGGTCAAACTCACTGCAGAACAGCGGTACCTGGCTCTGTCTGGCGTGGCACAGAAGACTGGCATGAGCTGTGCCGAGTACCCTAACAGGGGTGATGTGCCAGTGAAAGGATGCTGGGCCAGAGAAATGGTACTTGGCCCATTCATTCCCGGACATTTTCTGAAGAATGCAGGTGACCTCCCAGTGCAGTGAGGAATCCTAAGTCTTCTTAGCAAAATGCTACTCTAGGGGACTTCAAGGGAGGATCCATGGCTCCTTACATGGTCTTGGCCGGCTTGTAGAAGATGGAGTAAGACTGCAGAGAGGTTTAATCCGAGGAGTTTTGGAGGTGCTGGAATAAAAGAGGCTATACGGCAATGGGCAGAAGTGTGACAAAATCTGAGAAGGTGAGACTGGACATGTGAACCTAATCTGTGCCATTGCAGTGGGATTTTCTTCCCCTGCAGAGTGTGCATTACAATTTGCAGAGAGCATGAAAGTCTGGGCAGAGCGGAGCCACAGCAAGGCACTTTGGGATGGAGACTTTACCCTTTTTTTATTACTCCCAACAACCAGACTTGGCTTTAAGTTCATCTTGCTTGCTGCAGGGTTTTCCTATTCTTCTGCCCTTGTTCTGGTTGTCTTCCAGTCCGATGGCAGTAAGGTGTACGGCTGAGAGGTTCCTGCTGCTCTTGCATCCCACGCATCGCTACAGAGCAAGTGAGAATTGCTGAAGTGGAGTGGTGTGTGATGATGGAGTTTCTAGAATGGATGCCCTAGTGGATGGGCATCTGAATGGATGTTTACAAGCAGCACGTCGGGGAAGGAGGAAAAGGGGTAGGGATGTGTCTGTGAACAAGAAGTTGCCATGTTGGTCTGCTCCCATTTTGTTGCAAGGAGGAAGTTTGCCCTTTTTTATTGAAGCTGCATTCAGGTACCCCTGAATGTGACTCCTTTCCCTCCATGTCAGCCAAAGGTATTTAAACAGAGAACACAACTGGGTAATATCTTAATTTATGCTTGGTAGCTTCCAAAAACTCAAAAGGGGCTAAATAAATTTTGTGTTTGTTGTTTTGGAAGGCAGGATGAAGGGTAGATGAGAGATGTTGACGTTGCAAGTAATATTTAGAGAGCTAGGGTTAGAATTCGTGTTTATAGCTACCCAATGCCAACTTGCTCAATAAAAACCCTGTTAGGTTTCCAAGAGTATCAGGAAACCCAGGGTAGTGTTGGGAGAGGGAAGGGCAGCTTTTTATAGATCAAGTTGCAAGAAAACATGGGTTAGTGTGCAGCTGTAGTTGTTACCGGGGGACGGTGGGGTGGTGGAAAGCACAAGCAGACAGATGCATCGCAGATGATGGCTGTGAGGCCCTTTCAGCTTCAAGACAACGTCCCAGTGGCAGCTAGATCATTTCGGCCGTGATTGCTGCCCTTTGCTGTGGTGTTAGGTTATCCGCCTTCCAGCCCGAGCGTGGTACGGCAGCCAGCGCTTCCTTCGAGTAACGCTCAGGGCACAGACCTCCACACCAGTGGGGGCCACCTGAGCTGCCTTGGAGTGAGTCCTGCGGGCTGTGCAGGGGGGAACGCTCTCTGCGTCCAGGGGATCACAGACCAGTTTATTCTGTCCCTTCCAGGGTATATTAGAGCACAGCTTCTGGAAGTGTACCAATAAATACAAATACTATGTTTGAGCCATAATCACTGCGCTGTGGCAACACTGCTTAGATGTGTAACACCACATCTATGGGGGGGAGCATAGAATTACACAGTTCATTCACTACGCAGGTAGGAAAAATTGCTCTCCTTGTGTGTCTCCTCTACAGCTCGGCTGGGATTTGTTGTCATAACTAAATAATTTTGTACCAACAAGTAGCCATTTTCTGCCACTGTAACTTTAAGTATTGATTTGGAGGTGGAAAGGCAGCCCGGAGATGCCTGGGGCTGTGTCTTGCCTGTGTTGCTTTCCAGCACAGCAGGCAGGGTCCTCAGCATCGTCCAGAGGGTTGCATCCCCTCTGAGGCCATCAGCAGCCCAGGGGGTGGTGGCAGCCTCCATGGCTGCTCTCCAAGACCTGCCCCCCAGCAGAAAGTGAGAAACTTCTGGTTTTGCCTGGGACGGGAACTTTGTTTCCTGCTATCTCTCTGTTTTCTACGCTTTTTTTTTTTCCTCAATAGTAGATATCCTTGATGGAAACAAATCTGTGAGAGGTTGGAGGTGTCTCTGCAGCCTTCCTGGAGGGAGCAGCCTTCTTGGCACAAGGAGAATGTCAGGACTGAATGGAGTCATAGTTGGTGCTGCCAGGAGCTGGGTTTTGTGCTTGTGCTGCAAACAGGCACTTGCAAGTGCTTCTGTAGGCTGGAAAGCAGGGGCTTGGCTTAGTCTTTGAGTGGGACTTGGGCTTTCCTGTTCAGTTTTGGTACTGCCACTGCAGCTGCTTCACGGCTTTCAAGAGCAACAGCCCGTCTTTGGGCAGCAAAAACCTTCGTGAAGCCAAGTATTGTTATTTCTGGCCTTAATTTCTGTCTCTTTTCCCTATCTGCAAAGCAAGATAAATGTCATCTCCCATTTTGCCAGGTAGTCATTCTCCAGTGCAGCTTTAGGGCATCAACAGCAAGCCCAGAACACAGCTGACGTCAGGTTCTTGCAGTGCTGCTGTTGTCGCCTGGTCGGATGGATTTGTTTGTGTTTTCCCCTTCTTCCTAATTATGCTGATATTTACTACTCAACAGCTGTAGTCTGGGAAGGAAAGTGGTGAGCGACGGCTCTGCAGCTGACGACTGCCTTGTGCCTTGGCTGCTTGTCAGCAAAGGGCTGTTGGCAGCTGGGGTAGAGCTGTGCAGCATGGCTGTCAGTTCACCAAAAGGTTGTCTGGCGTTACCCACTAGGTACCCCCCCAAAAAAAACCCACATGTCTTTTTCTGTGGCAGGAACTACCTGGCAAATGACTGAGATTTGTGAGAAGGACTTACCTGAGGGTACGATCTGCCGTAGGGAAAAGCTCCCCCCAAATGAGTGCTTGGGCAGTTTCTGTGTGGATGATGCTATCCTGAACCCTGCTCCTGCATTGCCTGTTGAGTGTCACTCTGTGTGTCATTGTTTTCCTACAGCTGTTTCTGAGGAGTTCTGGATGTGCTGGTTTCACAGCACCCTTCCTGCTATGGGCCCAGTCTGGGAGAGCATCATTTTCTTGTCCAGAGTCCTTCATTCTCCGTCCCCTGAAGCCCAGCTCCAGTGTGGCCTGGGCTGAGTGATGGAACAGGCCCTTTTGGCCCTTCAACTATATGTTTCAGAGTTCGCTTAGTGATTTGCCACTCTTCTGGTTCTGCAGTAAAGCCTGTTTTATCTTTCAAAGCAGATCCATGCTCTCGTGACTCCGTTTTCAGGGCTCATGGTCCTAACGCAGAAGCTCATAAATTTGCTTGATAGCTGCTTCCAGTTTCCATTTCGAGGAGTGGGAGTGCAGAGGCATGGCAGGAGCTCTCTGTCGAGCAGATCAGGGAGTGAAGGGGTGGGATGTCTGAGCTGAGCACACACGTGGCATCTAGATGAGTGTTAAACTTGGCTCTGATCTGGGCTCTGGAAGTCGGTTTTACTCCCGCTTCCATGTGTGAAGATGAAAGTGAGGAAGTTAATGACAATTTACACCTGTTCTTCAGGGAGATGCGAAGATCTCCTTGTAAAATACATTTGCTGGTGATGCCTGTCCTGAACGGCGGTGTCTGGCAGCAAGGTGGAACAGGCTGTTGAAAAGCCCGGTGAGCGGTGGCGGGTGCCGCATTGTTGCTGTGTGGGTGTTTGAGGTGTTGGCCTTCAGAGCCCTGGTTTTCCCTGGCAGCATTAGACACAAATCGTCCCCTGCTCTGGTGATTGCAGGCGATTCGCCAGCATAGAGCTTTGTACCAAAGTCTTTGGGCCAGCATACAGTAATTGGTTGTTTTTTAATTTCTTCCCTTTCTTTAAACAGGACTTCAAATGCTACAGCTTTGCCACGGGGGTGTAATTACATAAGCCATGGAAATGTACTTCAGTGACCAGTCAGATAATTGTGTTTTTGCCAGTAGTTTAAGCTTGCCATTTATTAAGCTGTTGAAGAAATATAATTGAAATTCATTGGAGAGTTTAATTTTATCAAGCCCTCTGTAACAGCGTGCTTTTGCTGCGCGTCTCTGTGCGTTCGGGTTGCCTATAAATGGCTTGTTTGCTTTCAGAAAAGCATTAGCACAAAAGTGTAAGGAACTGAGCCCCGAGCCCTGCCCCGTGCTGCCTAGGGTGCAGAACTATTGACATCAGCAAGAGCAGAAGTGGCCTCTAAATATTTCAGTTTGTAGAAAAGTTCTATATTTTTATTAATTTTGCTGTAGTCTTTTGCCTTCCTCTATTTTTGAGCATAAGACACCAGAGGTCGAACATAGTCAGGAGGGTTTAACGGCTGCTCTGAGGATGCTGGTGCTGGGAGACGGCTGCTGCTCTGCAGCGCTGCACTATGTCCCTGCCAGGCCTCATGGGCAGCAAGAAACTCTCTTGCTTTGTCTCCCTTTAGGGCTTTTCAGCCCTGTCTTGCACCACTCCCGAATGGGCAGCTTGCCTGATGGCTGAGCAGGTGACAGCTTGAGCTGGGCTCTGGCACCGTCCTGTCTGTCTGTGTCTGCCACAAGAGCCTCCACTGTGTGTCCCCAGCCAGCCCCTGTGCTTTGCCCGTTTTTCCCATATGGAAGGTGTGAGGTCCGGTGATGCTTTCCGGCACTCTGAAATTGGAAGGGAGGAGTCGTGGGACTTGCACTTCTTTAGATGTGGCAGGCCTCCTCCGCTGGCATTTCTATAACAAGCAGATCCGGGGAGGAGTTAAGGCATCACTTGTCTCATCTCAAGACATGAAATAGCAGGAACCTTCTCCAGCAGCTCCTGCTCTGCAGAGGAAACTGCCTCGACGTTGGAGCCTGAATGGAAACCTGCCGTCTGTCATTTTGTAGCTGTCCTGGCTTTTAGGTGTTGTGGCTGTTCTGACGTCCAGGAAATTGCTGTGCTGATCATGCATGCTGCCTTATCTTACCACCGCTAAGTATGTCATCGCCGCTATCCCCATGGAAACGCATCAACTTTTTTTTCCTGTGCATGATAGTGCCTGGTCTGGATTTTGATGCTTTGGCAGTGTTATTCCTTAACCCAGTGACTTTAGCTGTGGAAGGTGAGCATGTGGGCAAGTGTCTGGCCACGGAGATTGGGGCAGTAGCTGTTGCTTTGGGTTCTTTTGCTAATGGGGTTCAGGTACTCAGTTTTCACTCTGTTGCTTCGCAAGCAGGGTGGGCAGGAGGATGGACGCTCTGGGTGGGTTCAGTTTTGCTCCAGTCTGTCGCAGGCTTGGGGAGGGGTTGCTCTATTACCTCCCTAGGCTTTTGCTTAAGTTGGACTTTTGAGAGATTATAAAGATCTTTCTCTGGTCTGGCTGATTCGGTTCTTGCTGCTCTCCTCGTTTGTCTGGCACCCCTGCAATGCTTCACTTGAAAAACCCAGGCTGATGGGGGTTGTTAACATGGGCTGAGCCCAGCAGTACCGACGTGCCTCTCTGTAGCGTGCTCTCCCTGCCTTTTCTTTTAATTAAACTTCTGTGTCTCCTAATTGCTTTCTAGGGATTGTGCTCCACTCTGGCTCCATCCTCGAAAGGGGTCAGCCTTCTCAGTTTGCACCAGAACTCGGAGCTTTTCAGCAGTGTTGCAATGCCAGTCCTTCTCAAACTTCTGTTCTGAGGCAGATGTGAAAGGGAGGGCACAGAGCAACAAGAATGGCCTAAGATCTTGCAGGAACCCTCGAATGATAGTGCAGGCAGCTTTGAATTCTCAGATTTGATCTCTAAAACACGGGGGAATAAAATTCACTTCAGTCTTGTGTAACGAGTGAGTGCATCGAGGACAGTTCAGAAAATGAGACATTACAGCTCTGATGACCGTATGAATATGTTTTATTTCAGGCTTGGCATTGCTACTTTAATACAGACGAACTCCCCAGATTCTTCTCCCCTCAAAAGATCCAAATGTTGCATGTCGACTGTAGCTGCAGTTAGAGCGAGGTGGGTTTTGATGAGAGCGTTCCGTTTGAGCATACTGCCATAAGCTCACTAGCAAAACTGAGTCTGTGCAGAGCAGAGAGGAAATTTGGGGAGGGTTACGATGTACTTTGAAATTTTCTGCTTACTTAGTAAGTGTAGCTTGATTTCCACATCTGAGATGCTGAAAAAGACTGAATTAAATACTTGGAGGTAGTTGGGGGTGGAGGGGAGGACTTGCTAACAGCTTTTTTCTCTGTAAAGTAAGAGCATCAGTTGTGGAGGGATCTACTGCAGCCTTAGAACAGCGCTACAACTCTAACGAGCCTTGGGAGCCAGGAGTGTGAACACAGAGAAACTGCTGCTCTGCGTACGGGGCTCTTTGGGAACGTCGGTAACCAAGGGGCTCCCTGGCCACCCACGGCTGCGTTTGGAGCGGCCGTGTACTGTTCATCTTTGCTTTCTGCAATGCTGAAAATCAGGAACAAAATTTTCACACTGAGTAGGTGGTTCCCTACAGAGGTGCTGAGCCACTGTAGCTCTGGCTGGTGGCAACAGGAGTTATCAGTAGTGCAGCACTTCGGGAGCTGCTGAAGGACTTGTGAGCAGATGTAGGTGCCTGCCTCTAGGCAATGAAGTTGAAAGTGCTGGCATGAATTTGCATGGCAAAGGAACAGGAATATATAGGAAAAGATTGTGCAATTCTGTGAGCGGAAAAAGTTCCTCGTAGCTTCCTGACAGACATAAACTTTATGGGAAATGAATGCTTTGTCCATAGCTGGTCTTGGGGGAGCAAGTCAGCAGGTGTGAACTGCAGTGGTGCTAAACCAGTAATGGGGGTTTGATGCTGGGAAGTTAAGGGGGTGGCTGGCTCCTAGCTGGGTATTGCATTGGTCTTATCTGAGAGGATTGGTCCAGCCCAGTGAATCACAGGCTTTTGTTGCTGATTTACCCCCACCTCCACAACAGCCTAATCCTCATCTCATTGAAGTTAGTGCCAAAATTCTTGTCCTCACTGTGCAAAGTGAAGTTACTGAAGATGTCCCCCTTCTTACCCTTGTGTGACCCTGCCAGAACTGTTTGGATTGAGGTCGCAGTACAGGACAGAGAGGGACTCCAGCTTTTGGTCCCCTGTGTCAGATGGGACCATCCCATGGAATTCACCTGGAGTGCAAATCCACGGAAGAACCGCTGTTAACCAGGAACAGGGCAGTTACGGTCTTGCAGGAGAGTGAACCGTTGTTACTGTGATGTATGTGTAAAAAAGGTGCAAAGCTCCTAACACTGAGACAGCCTTGACACTGCCCTGCTGGGATGGTCAGGTGTGCCAGCACAGTGTCATGTACGAGCCTGGGGCTACAGGAAACCCTAGAGTTTTAGAGAGTGCTGCCTGCACCAATAGAGCATTGTTATTTCTAGCCAAAAATATGTGATAATTACCTTGTAAAGCCATAACTGAAAGTACTTGTAAACCTTTATTCCATCTATTGCCTCTCTCTCTTCTCCCCTTCTTGTGTATTTTTTGCCAGTTGCTCGCCTTTATGCGCACAAGCGTTTAATTCTCTCTACAGGCTTTTTTTTTTTTTCAGCACAAGCAGCTGTGTGTCAGTCTGGACATCACACTTCTCTTAGCTAGGGAAATGCTTTGGCTCGTGTAGATCTCTTGCTTCCTTCGATATAGTCTCCCTCAAGCACGTTCCCAAATCTCCACTACTAATGGAATACTTGCTCACAGAGTTACTGGTAGCTGCCAAAAGCAGTGCAGTGGACATGGCAGTGTTTGGGGGTGGTCAGGCATGGGGAATGGGGTAGTTGTTCTGTGGGGACGTTAGTGTTTGCTCTCTCCCCTCATAGGTGTGAGGTGAGAATTAGGGCTGTTCAGCCACAGACTTGATTCTTGGTGAAAATAAATGAGAAGCAATTTCTGATGGCAGGTGAGCATTTCAGGGATACCAGTGATACTGTTCCGCTGTAGCTGACCTAACTCCAGTTTGTAGTTTGGGATCTTCCCCAGATATTCATCCAGTTATATGTCTCTTTTTTTTTAAATTGTGTTACTAAATTTTTTTTTTGCTTGCTGATATTTTTACCTGGGAATCTGTCAACTTGCAGGCTTCAAGGTGCATCAAATCTCCACATATGTCATAATTTGGCATCTTGGTTTTGAGTTGTGGGTTAATACTTCAGGACCTTTCTCCACACCATGAAATTTAGGTTACCTGCTTCATTTTAAAAGGAGAGGGTTTTTAAATGGCATGAGAGACGTGAAAAACTTCATCTGTTTCTAGATACATCAGCAACAAGGCAGTTTCAGATTTGACAGTCAAAAAACCAGGCGAATATGGCAGCATGGCACAAGAACAAATTGCTGCAGTTTGGTGAAAGTGTTGCAGGGAGCGTTGCTTTTTCCCTCGCTTTTACACCAGCATGTCAGCAATTTCTGTGTGGCTGGTGCAAGACGGAGGCCGCCTGCACACCCGGGGACAATAAGGTGCCGGCAGTCTCTGTGATTAACTGGATTTCTTTATCCCTCCTTCTTGTTTAATAATACACAAGGCTTTCCTTCCCTAGCCTCCATGCCTGTTGAAATTATCTGATGCCTAAAATATGACCCTTTATGTGTAGTCTTGTCTTCAGTTTTGTAACAAAAGGAGTTAACTTGGTCACGGTATTTGGTCCACACTGCGGGCTTCTGACCGGTGTCTCACCTTTTCTTTCTTTTTCTAGCAGCGAAGGCAGCTGACATTATTTAAGTTGGTAATAATATCTGAAGCATGCCTGAAAAAATCTGATAAGTTGCTTCATTCTTTTGATAAGGGAGTGAGGCAGAGAAAAATGAAGCTTAGTGTAAAGTTTATTAAATGGCAGAGCACGTTTAATCTTCCCACCCTACACATTAAAGCCAGAATTCAGCATTTGTCATCAACAGTGTCCCCGGCAGCATTACTAAAAAGCGATTTGTCTTTGCCACAGCAGGTTGTTTTTTTTCTTTCTCAGATGGACACAATGGGTTGTTTGTTCTTTTTCCTTGGGCAGCTGAATAATATGTGCACAAACCACCTACCTCTGTGCTTCACAGTCATGGAAATCAGCAAGTCGCACAGCTCCCCACCCTGACGGCGTGGCAACGTGTTGTCAGCGCTGATATTCAATAACATGCATTGGCAGCTGCTGTGTTTTGGAAGGAAGGGTTCTACAATTCCCAGTAAAAAGACAGGCGAACGTCAAGAAATTGTATCTTGAGGGACAGGGATGTGACCATTTAGAGCATGCACATAAGCTCTTGTGTGCCCACTGTCCAGTGCTTCTCTCCTTATCTCTTCCCCACGCCTTGGCACTTCAGTGCTCTTTAATGAATCTGAGTCCTGATGTAATGAATTTTAAGGACAATTGCAAGCTTCACGAGAGCTAAATTAAAGCCCTGAATAGGTGGGTTGTCATCAGCCTCTACCCAGGCTGTTGCAGTAGTAGTAGCAGAAGCCATGATGTGTTACCCCAATTGCATATATTTTATGTATTTTCTGGGGTTTCACCGTGATTTTAGTGTTTTACCACGTCTACTGAACTATGCTATGAAAAGTAAAAGAAATTGGCTGCTTTGCTGATGCTGGGTGGAAGACTTGCCTCTGAAATACAGTGCTTCACCACAGCTGGTGAGCTCAGAGGATACCTGAGAGGTTGTTGTTTCTTTTATATATATATATA
>NW_010423462.1:0-212 GCF_000710305.1 Buceros rhinoceros silvestris
CCCCAGGTCACCCTTGACCTCCAGTTTTGGGGTCCCCCGATGCCGGGGTGGGGGGGATGTGGGGTGCACACACCCCTACGACACCCACATCTTGGGGAACAGGCACCTCACGGGGGTTTGGCTGCCCATGAGGAGCAGGTCCAAGAGGAGAGGTGCCACAGGAGCGGAAACCTCTGCCGAGGACCTGTCGAGCGGCGTTGGCGAGAACAACA
>NW_010423462.1:570-831 GCF_000710305.1 Buceros rhinoceros silvestris
CACGGTCCCCGAGCTGCCATCCTGGGGCTGGATGAGCCCCTCCAGGAGGGTCCTGTGCCGAGGGGCACCACGCAGCAGCCACCCCGCTCAGGGCTCCGGCAGCGCCCGGGGCACCCTCCGTGGGACACTGCTGGGTGCCCTCAGCAGAGAGGGGACGGTGACACCCATCACATGAACCATCTCTTCCAGGGACCACTTGGGACCTGGAAAAACCAGGGCCAAGCGTCACTGGTGGAACAGGAGCTCCCACGGGCTCCCTGT
>NW_010423464.1:0-458 GCF_000710305.1 Buceros rhinoceros silvestris
CGGCGGGACCCTAAGAGCACAGCCAGTTCCCCACTGCGGCTGCGCTCGCAGGACAGCCACCAAACCAGGCTGGCCAACATCCAGATTGCACCAAATTCCCTCAGAGAGGAACCACGAGCTCGTTCCGGCCTGGGAGAGCAGAGGGGTGTTGCTACGTAACCCTCTCGCTAGCCAGGAACGCTGAGGAGATGCCATGGAAGAGGCTGGGGGCAGAAGGAGATGCCATGGAAGAGGCTGGTGGCAGCCAGCGAGTAAATTCAAGTTGTATCTTGAAAGAGCAGAATAAAGGGGGAGGAATAAACTCCTCTTCGTCCAAAGGCATTTTTCTACCCGTGTTTTCTCGAATTGTTGAGTTTTTCTCTACAGAGGAGGATCACATGGCACCGAGGAGCTTCACCTGCACCTGAGGAGCTGGAGCCAGTGCAGCGGGCGCCGGCCGGACCTCCCCTCCCCAGCTC
>NW_010423464.1:889-1115 GCF_000710305.1 Buceros rhinoceros silvestris
TGTCAGAAATGACTGCACAGAAGCCCCGGCTGCGGCTGTACCTCCTGCTCTCACCATTATTCCTTTATGTTAATTAATTTATTATGTTAATTAACTGAATTATCTCTTTGCAGCTGTGTATTACACATCCCTTATGTATCTCCTGGGCTGTTTACTCGACTCAGCCCTACATGTCCCAAGGTGCTCACTGGGTGCAGCCTGCTGAGGTCCCGGCAGGATGAGTCCG
>NW_010423465.1:0-3778 GCF_000710305.1 Buceros rhinoceros silvestris
CGGGGCGGGCCGGACGGCCCCGGCTGCCAGTCCCGGCCCCGGGGAGTAGGGAGCGACCCGGGGGACCGGGAGGCTTGGGCAGAGCTTCCGACGCAGCCCTAGCGCCTCGCCTCCTCCCGGGTCAAACCGAGCTCCCACACGCTCGGTCCCCGGCTACGGTGAAAGCAAAAACACCACTTAGGAGATTCCCGAGCGCTGAGCATCTCTAAGACGCCCGAGCCTCAGCTGCTTTATACCCAGTGCATCATCCCAATCGAGTCGACTCGGACTGTCCCGGGGGAAACTTGTTGAGTTCCAGCCTGCTGGAAACTGTAAGAAAGAGAATTCTCGAGTGCGTTGAGTTCCATGGCTCAACTTAACCTCAGCTTCAGAGGGTTTCTCCGAGGCGACCACAGAGCTGAATAATGGCTCGATGAATAAATCAAAAGATGTACGTATAAACCACCAAATAATTGCAATGCCAGAGCCAACAACTCCACAATTGCATTTCCAGCGGCTGTTCCTATTCTTTGGCCTCACGCTCTAAGCTTGCTTACAGTCAGTGATGGTAAGATACAGTGTTTGCATTCAAGAACTAAGGAGTTTTGGGGTTTTAAAAGTGATTAGCATTCTGATTCCCGCGGATTACAGGATTTTTCCTTTGAGAGCAAAAACCACTCCTTTACTAATGTCAGCAGGAGTGAGCCCTTAAATACCTTTTCGTAGGGCAGATAATAAACCGAAGACTACTTCACTAACAATACTCGAGGTTATCAACTCTGTTAATTTTTTCCCTCACTTTTCATAAAAGTAAAAACTTCTACTAAACACAAAACCAAGCAAAAAAACTTGACAAGAAGCAGAAGGCACTCTTACACATTGCTCATCAAAAACCTGTGAGTTCCAGTTTTCACGGAGCTGTTGTTTCCACGATATATAAATAACCAGCACAAGCCACATCAAACTGTCACGTAGATGCAGTTTAATCGCTTTCTGCTTCGCTGCTTTTAACATAGGAAGAGGGCCTAGAACCTAATCTGTTATCTTCTGCTGGTTTTGATTCTCAGATGAGTCTTTAAAAAGACGAAGTGCAAAAAGGTATTAAGCAAGACGGAATTTCAGTATCACCCTGTTGAGAACTCCCGGAGTTTGCCTGGCAGCTTTTGCTGTTTGGTGACAGTGACACTATCTTCCAGGGGAGATCTTGCAGAGAAATACAGTCAGCTTGCAGAGCAGTGTCGTTACTCTTGAAAGTCACACTCTTCTGGCACCATCTTTGGGGATCACTATGCAGGGGACTGGTACCAGCAGTTTGAAGTGTGACTCATGTAGGCATTGCTACCTGTTGCTTCCTGCTTACAGCACAGGATGTGCTCATGTAAAGGTGCTTCTGCACACAACCGAGCCAAGGTTTTGGCAAATGCACTTCACTGCTAGCGTAGCTACGGCATTTTATGAATACCAATTCCAACACACAAATATGCTGGTGCTTCATAAAAATATTGAATCTGGGCATTAAGGCTGGTACATCCTTCTGGTCTGTATTTCCCAGTCCCTATGTTCTCTATTTAATTTTGGTTGTCAAGGGCTCTCAGCATTGGCTTGATTTGTTTTAATTTGACTTCCAGGAGAAAATAATAGTGTATTAAAGTTTAAATAGAAGGGGAAAAATATGATTTGATTAAGCAGTGTGACTGGAGCATTCAAAAATCAGTGATACTAGCTAAAAAAAAAAACCAAAAAAAAACCCCAAAAACCCCACCCCAAGTACCTAAAAGGAAATTTTTAAAAATTCCAACTAAAGCACACCAGAAAATGCTATTTACTGTCATGCCTGATTAACAGTCACTTGCAACAGTAATGCGGAGAAAGGACGGACACCTTTTAACAGAACAATGAATCCACATGCACAAACATTTTCTAAACAGCCAAAATTCAGTCTACCCTAACCTGATCTAACTTAGATCTTACTAATCTAAGCTGGAGAGCCAAATGGAGCGAAACCACAGTGAAATTGTCACTGTTCTTCAGTGTTCTTTGACAACTTGCCCAAACTACCATCTTTAGTTCCGTACTGGCTTTAATGTTTTTTTTTTCCCCTCGTCCATCCCCTTCTGCCCGAAATTGTCTGTCCAAATGGAGCGAAACCACAGTGAAATTGTCACTGTTCTTCAGTGTTCTTTGACAACTTGCCCAAACTACCATCTTTAGTTCCGTACTGGCTTGAATGTTTTCTTTTCCCCTTCGTCCATCCCGTTCTGCCAGAATTTGTCTGTACGCACGCTTTGCATTAGCTCAGTGACAGAGGAGTATCTGCCTAACATCGAAAAGCAATTTCTACACCACAGCAAGCAATAGCTAGCAACCTCCAGACAAACACATCCCCACGCTCTGTGCTTAGACAGCAGGATAACTGCAACTGCCCCCAGCCACCACGGCTTTCTTAGCTGTCAGAAAAACCTCAAAGCTGCACAAAATCAATCCATCTCATACTGCAAGAGCCTGCATCCAAGTCAACCGCATCCTGTGAGTCACGGCATTGAAAGCACCAAGCAGATCTAACAGCAGTTATGGATGCTTGACTTTCAGCCAGAAATGAGATAAATTTTTTTTTTTTTTAGCAATATTATCAATGCCATTTCCACAACAAACTCTCTAACAGATAAATAATTATTATCAGGGACCACTAAGTGTTGTAGAAGTTAGTTACCTCTCCTAATGCATTGCGCCCTCTTGATCAAACCATGAAGACCAGGTGGTGGATAGTAGTTGACCGGGTCATGCTCAAGTGATTTTTTTCTAAGGAAATGCAAACCTGTATATCTCAAAGAGAACAGGAAATTCTTCTTAGGACTTCATCTTTGGAGGAAAGGTCACTTCAGACCCTTAAGGGAGAATGGATTCAGTCCTTCTCTGAAAATCTTAATGAAACCATTCAATAGGATAATGAATACAAAATGCTTGTTTGGCAGGCGCAGAGCATTGCACCAAGGGTTATTGCCTCACTGCCACATGCGTGCAAGACTGCGTGAAGCTGTTGGGACCATCACATGACTCTTTTTCTCTTTGTGGGGATAAAAATAAGAAATCTGAGCACTCCAGCTGAACAGTTAGAGAAGGAGAGAGCTTTACTTCCAAAATCACCCTTTGCCAGAATCAAGCAGACTTCCTCCTTGGCCACTTTCTGCAAACCAAAGGAGTGATTGCAGAACACCAGGAAGCTCAGCTGAGCACAGCCACAGCCTGGCACTGCATCTGCAGAGTGTCACAGTGCCATCCCACCTCAACAGCTGAATGCAAACATTTCTACAAAAGCTGCAGGCTGTGTGATACGTCATTGCTGGCTGCGTTTGAAGTCTTTCGCTAGCTGTCTCTTCCTGCCTCTCTACAGCAGAAGACTCCAGTTGCAGGACTCCAGAACATGTCCGGCATTAGTTCTTTTTGGCCTGTATAGGAAAGTTTTCTAAAGAATCCTAAGGTGTGCTCTAAAACCTTTGGGTTTTAATTCTGTTAACTGGGACTGGGAGTATTTACACTAGACTTCTCACAAAGGCACCATCCTTCAGATGACTTGGAACTAGGTTGTCACATTTGCACTCCAAGCCGAAGCCTGCATTGCGAGAACTACTGTGCTAGTCCTCCTGCTAGAGTATTCAAGATACACGAATAAGATGGAGAGACTTGGCATTATCTAATGGTCGTGTTTCTTCACTGAGCCAAGATCAGTTCCTGGAATCACAAAACAAAACTAGAAGTCATCAGAAGACTTACAATATTCTCAGTAATTTTAGCTGAACCG
>NW_010423465.1:3873-11413 GCF_000710305.1 Buceros rhinoceros silvestris
ACCGCTCCCCTGGGAAACCAAAGTTACTAGATCAAGATCTTCAGGAAGAATTAGGCACTCGACTTCAGATTTTTCTTTTTCAGAAGTGCTGAGTTTTCCTCAGGTCATGTTCATTCGTTGGTCTTGAGCCCACCCTCTCCTCCAGAGAGCCCTGTGCTGTCAGAGCATCACTTCTTTATGGCTATATTTCTTGGCTGCGAAGTAATCAGTGTATCTTTAAAAGTAAAGCTTTCTCCTCCTGGTGAATAAGGGAGATAAAGCTGATAATGAAGCAGCTGGTAAAACTCATACTCTGAGCTCACATAATCGGACTGAGACAAGGGCTGCTGATTTTACTCATTGCAGAATGGGAAGTCTCTGGAACTGAAATCCTGGGTCTGCCACAGCTGGGGAAATTTTACAATTCGCTGGGTCCAGTTTCCCTCACTACACTGCTTTCTTATTCCTCTGTGCTGTTAATTTCTTCTTTCTACTTCTCAATTCTCCAGTCAGCTTTGAGCCTTTTACCCAGTGGGAAAATACTCCATGGTGAGCAGGATACGAAGGAGAGAGCTGCTATTCAGCCTGAGTGCCTGCAGTCTTTTCCAGAACAAGGCATGTTTACTCACCCTTTCGACAACACTTGAGGAATAAACATCCACTCCTCTAACTAGCTGCTCACCCTCTCTCGCTCCTGGGGCTGGGAACAGTTTGGTAAGAGTGAATGTACATTGAAGTAACAAACTTGATCAACGCAGAGGAGTTGTTTAGACAGCTGAGCTCCAGCAGGAAAATCTGCAGGTGGTTAAGGAAGTGGTAAAAGCCTGTTTTCCTCTAGGATGTTTGAGATTCCTTACAGTTTTCACATTTACACCTGCTGGTAGCTACTGCTGGTTTTGTACAGTTTTACTACGCAAACAGCTCTTTAAAAAACAAAAATCCACTGTAGTTGTATTTTATTCTGCCCTGGAGCGCTTAGGAGAAGCTCATGGTGATGACAGCCAGGGTACCAATTATCCTGCAAAAGCTACTAGGTCACTCAAAGGTGCCCATTCACCTCCTGCACAAACAGATAAACCTTGGGAGTCAGCAGCAGCTGACAGCTAACAAATCCCTCTGAGGATCTGTGCAGCAACAAATGGGCAAGTTGCATTTTAGAAAGCAGGACTTGCTTAATTAAGACCATCTTCGTATGGTTTTAAGCAATAAAAAAATACACAAAAACCTCTTAACGTGCAAAGCAAGGGGTCTAGGATGGGTCCACCGATTTCAAGCAAGTTACTTCAAGGATTAATGTGTTTATTTTGGTTTAAAAGCAAGGTGTTCCCTCTCTCCCCATCCTCCCCTTAGCGCTGAACAAAGCCCTACAAGGTGAGTATATGTTGTCAGCTACACACCACGTTCCCACCTTCCCAGCTATGTATGTGTCAGGTTTAATACTACGGTAACATTTGTCCTTTAAGCCAGTTCAGCTTCATGCTTTCTTTCTCTTGTTATCTTTCAGAGCATGCTCCTAGAACTATCATCTATCATGAAAAAGTAATGACATTCTGAGAAGAAGAAATAACTAAGGGATTGAGCACAAACTGCCGTCAGCAGAGAGATAAAAAGCAGATTATCTGCTGCTGTGTTCCTCTCTCCTGCCACTATAATGCTAAATTCATAAAGCAGTTTAAGAAAGCAAACACTTTATTCCTTCACTTTGGAAGTGGAGTACATAGCATACTCTGGCTCACGGTGTTAACAGGTAGCTCAGTCCTAGACTCAAGATTTTTCTCACACAGACTGAGGTGGATCTGGCCGGAGTGTGCTGCCACTGCAGAAACAGCCTGGTGTCGTTGGGAGAACGTTTTGGGATGTACGACGACGTTGTGCATGCTAGTAGTGTTCATATCAGAAACCAGCCTGATCCGTAGACCTTCAGGGTAGCGGAAGACCCAAGGCACCCGCAAGAAAGGGTTAGTTTGATTTGAAAGTAACCTGGAAGGCTGAGGGGCCTCTATCTCCCCAGGCTTCAGCAGCTGATGAATAAAAGATAGAAGAAACACTCAAGGAATCTGAAGGGACAGAGAATTTAAAAGAAAAAAAAAAAAAACAACTGAAGAATATGTTGCTGCTCGTCTGCCTGTGCTAATGCAGTCCTCGAGCTCTGACAGAGACTTTCCATGCTAATGCAGCCTCCTCGTAGCTGGTATTTCCAGCTTCAAGATTGAAACCAAGTAAAATCAGGCAATTTATTTTAAGCGCAGAATATCTGTGCTGTTCTTCAGTTTGCTGTTCCAGAAGATCTGCAAGACATCACCTCAGGGTCGTGAAAACCTTATTTTCCTTCACCATCTCATTAATTCATGTAGAGGAACCGAAAGACAAGCAAAGCCCAAAAGAACTTATTTTCAATTTGCCAGGACAGGCTAGCTCTGGAAGGTCGGATTTCCGGGTTGTACATGGCCCAGGAAAGCAGTCCTGTCACTTTTGTATTTGGAAAATAAAGCACCTTCCTCTGACTGTCCCTGACCCTGTTTCTGGCCACGTGCTTTTTGGCTGCTTTTATTCATCAAGCTTAGAGCTCGCATTTGCTCTCACCTCAACAGCTAGCGATGCTTGGACCAGGCTTGTTTCCTCTGCCAGTTTCCCCAGGTATAAACACCCTCTGTGACTTGACCACCCTACGGCAAGACTAGCAGAAAGCAGGACAGCAGGAAAACGAGTCACAGCATAAAGATTGCTTGAGATTACAGCGGTTTTGTTCTAGTGGATGATCTACACTCATATTCTTGCCCCACCACAAACTCACTGACAGCTGGTCTGTCCGTTTGTTTAGGTTTGTAAGGCAAAACCCCGAAGTAATTCAGATGGTGGCCATTAAGTGCCAGCAACCACCGATCAGGGATGGAGAAACAGCTTTGCTAAAGCACATTCTCTACTACCAGGCTGTGCAGAGGCGATGGATGTTACATTTTCTGACAGATTTGTGGGGGTGGGAAGATTTCTTCATATATGCTCAACAGGAAGATTCAGAAAACCGGGAACTCTGGAAAGTAACATGCTCGATTTCTTCCATGAGAATTTACAGACTGGAAAATCGCAGAGGACTTTCACTGCTGCAGATGGAGGAGGACATGCTTTGCACCCCCCAGGATGGTGGGTGACCCAGGGCTTTGCCATCTAGGCTTTCCTGTCTGATGATAAAAAAAAGCCTGAGGACCTCCCTCTAGCAGCTTGCCCTCCTCCCTGTTCCCCACAGCAGCATCCCAACACGTGCGTGGATCAGGGCAGGAGGACTGGTGATGCCATTCCCAGGTCTCCTCCAGCCAAGCTGTTGAGCAGGCTCTCAGGCTGCATCCTGCCCGAGGGTAGAGGTGGCTACCTTGACTCCGGGAGTCCCGGAGAGGAAAGGCCCCCGTCTGGACCCTATGTCCCATGACGTTACTAGGTACGGTAATAGCATCTAAGGCTGTTACAATTTCTTCTTTCCTTTTTGGGTCTTCTGCAGTGGCTAATGGTCCTGGCACCAGTTCCTCCTTCAGAAAGGAACACTGCTGTATTTGGGTCACACGTAGAGATTTTCACCTGTATTTTGTGTCTACAGAAACTTCTCTCCATTTCCTTCAGGTTTGCTGTAAAGGAGAAACAAACCCCAACCTCTCACCTTGCCTCCCAACACATACGCTGACACTTTAGAAGACCAAAACAAAGACCTACCAGAATTGCCTTAAGTCCAGCATGAGGGGAATGGGTATACATACAGCTTATGTGATCTTCCAAAACAACTTATTTCATCTCTGCACTGAAATAATACCCTTGGCTGTTCCTGCAGCACATCAAAGATAACAGGATCCCTGGATGAAAGACGACTAGTGAATTAGCAATGGGACCATGTGAACAGAAGTCTCTTCACGAGCCTAGAGATGCACCAGGCAGAATCAGCCACATCCAAGCTACCCTCCCAAATCTCACCTACAACCTGCGAGTTACCCGAGCACTGCAACATGATTTTCAGAGTCAAGATGAGTCGACTTGCAATACATAATGATATGTCTTTATTTCATCAACAGAAATGGTGTCTAGACAAAATTCAGTTAACACTAGCAATTCAAATGAACGAAAAGGGTCAGTTTTTTTTCCATTTTTGTTTTTTGCACAATACTGTATTTACAATGAGTAAATGACATTTTAAATTCATTAGTTCATAGCAATGCTTTCTTCCAAAAAGGTAAAAATTCTTAGTAACAGAGAGTAAGCATCAACAGCCACCTCATTTATTTATACAATAAAAATCACAAGAAACCACAGTCACCTAGAAAAAAATAAAAGACAAGCTTAAGAACTAGTACAATAAAATGATGCATTGAATTAAGTTACATTAATCGCATAGAATTTGTGTAAAAAGTATGTAGAAAAAACACCTGATGTAACCTGTTACAGTCATTGACCAGTTATGAGAGGTACAGAGGGTTATACAGGTAGATATGTGTGAAAACTGTCCATACTGTTTGACCTGGGGAGGAAGAGAAGAGGGGTTGCACCCCCTTGCATACACTGATAAAACCCTGTTTTGAATATGGCCTCTGAAGTTTGTAAGGCATATAGAAGAGGTGCACTTGTAACCAACTGGTTCTGGAACAAACTCTTAGGGCATCCCCACCCTTGAAATCAAAGATGATGCTGGAACTAGGAGTAAGCAACCACGCACCGAATATCACCAAAGTGTTTAGTATCACTCCTGCTGGCCGGAGGGATCCAGATAGCTTCAGGCAGAGCAAACACGGCAGTAGTGAGCAGAGGATTGAAGCCATGCACGTTTCTCCCAGGTACATCACAAGCGCAGGGTAACGCCGGCCTGGGCGGGGGATCCCAGCCACAACCCCCCGCAGGGGGGAGCTGCTCCCGCCTCTGCCCACGTCCCAGAGGGTGGGCTCCTCCAGCTGCGGGGGTGAGCCCAGCTGATGACTGCAGCCCCCACCCGGCCCCCTCCAAAACGGAGGGGTTGTCTGGGTTCGTAGCCTGGGACTGTCTCTGCTTCCAAGCAATCAATGAAATCAAACACTGCCAGTTGCCATTTCTATTTTAGGATGCTAGTTTATTTCTGCGTGCCCTTAATTAGCCAAAAGGGACAACGGTGGCACTGCATGAACCACACAGTGACTTTCACCCACGGAAAGGGCTCTGCCCACAGCCACTACAATTCGTGCAAGAACAAGAGTCATCTAATTGGCTTTTTAGCAGTCATTTGGTTGGGCTAATGGCCTTATAAGAAGGTATTTTTAGCATTCCTTCCTGCCAACACCCGATTTTATTTGCAAAAATGGCAACGTTATCTGTGTAATACCTTAAAATGCATATCAATATTTGACTTTGATATATAAATAATACCTATCTTGGTGGAGTGTAGGAAAATACTGTACACTTAGTCTTTGAAAGTAATGCCATTAAAATTTTGAGAGCAAAGGGAATAATTATTCTACAGACCACCAATGATAGATCTTTTAAATATACACACAGTATTTGAACATATGCATATACACATATATTGTATTCTACAGCATCAGATCTGATGCCTGAGTCACGAAATACTCCAGGGAGTATTATAAATATACATATATGGTTTATATAAACAGGAAAATACACAAACACACACTCTGACTAGAATTATAGGTGTATGTATACATACATACATACATATATATATGGATGTAAAATTAACTTGGACTGTGTTGGCAGAGACAAAACCGAAACAAAGTCAAAATCTGTTGCGAAAATTTCTAGCAAGGAAGAGAGCGTAAGTTCTTTATGTTAATAGTTTCAGTTCCACCTTACTTCTGATAAAAATAAACCACTCCACTCTTGGCAGGTCCCCTCCTTATGCAAGGCCATCAGCTCCGCTGCTCACATCGAGCTAAACCTTCTCTAGGCAGCCCTAAAAAGAGAGACTTTCGAAACGCTGCAGCCATGGGCTACAACATTCACCCGGAGGCACCTCCAAATGCATCTCAGATCAGAAAAAAAAAAAAAAAGGTGAAAGCAGCGTTCCCCATTGCAACGATAGAGGACATGAAGTGGAGCGAAACGTGAGCTTGTGGAAACCTGGCAAGTGTTCACTTCATCTCACTGCAAAATTCACTACAGGTCTTCTACTCTGCAAACCCACCGCTCGCTCTCTCTTCACCACCACAGCAGTGGATTACAAGACACACGTGAGGATGTGGTGTTGATTCTGTAATTGCAACACTTCACCAGGCTTTCTCCCAGTGGATCAGATTTCATTTTATTACAGGATTATAGTGATTCCAGCATGCAGATTTGTTTTATTTATTAGGCAATCATAAAGTTACATACTAAAAAATCTAACTACGTATCTAGGCATTTAAGTGCTCTTTAAAATACAGATTTGATGAAGTGTTGGACTCCAGATTACCGACCACACTATCAGCATTAATCATTTCTCTGGCAGCAGTTAATCCATTTAGCAAAGTTATGTATCTAGTTCCCACTCTCCTTTTTAAAGAGAAGAAGCAGTCAGCATACTAATCACTGTGGCTTGCCTTTGCAGCACATTTTACTTCCTTGGGAAAAAAAATAATACAAGGATTAGATCCAAAAATATAGTGCATCTTAAAAGCAGCATATACCTTTAGAAAGACATTTAATAAATTACTTGTACAATATATAAAATAATAGTTTTATACTGCAGCATCAAACTCTGACGCCTGAGTCATCACGTTAGGAAGTCTGTGATATAAATACTGGGATCTCCTGATAACACAGCCAACATTTTTGCTTTGTTTTGCTTGTTTTCTGTTTTGTTTTCTCTCTCATTTTTTTCCCTTTTTTTTCACACTACCTTTTTGTTCCAGAATCAGCTTGCAACGAGCTTTAATTGTGTTCAAGGCACCCCCAGAGCACGCAGAGAAACAAACACATTATATAGAGCAGTACTCACCTGACAAAGCATAACAAACCTAAATGAAATGAGGTTTCCTGGCGATACAAGTATAGCAATAGCAAAGGAAAAGGAGGACTAGGTACAGACTGGACAAAGCTTCAAGGACCGGCATGAACGTGAGAGCAGTGCGGCGCTCGGCAGGGAGATGGGGTCTTACCACACCATTCCCAAGCAATGCCTGACAGGACTGCTGCTGCATGCATCCTCTTTCACAAAAGCAGAGATCCTCACTGAAGGCCGTGGTGACCACTGGCCAAACTCTTAAAATCCGTAAATACTGCAGTCAGTTTGTTTTTTCTTTAGTTTCCAATAGTATTCTTGTGGTCAGTTGTTTTGACCTCATGAGACAAGGACGGTTGGGTTTGTCAACTGGTGTCCAGGTCTGAAGCTAATTCTCTCAATGCCTTCCTTTAACGTTAGCCCAGTAACCGCTTTGAGAGCTGTGTGGTTTGGGATAGCAAAAAAACCTCAAAGCAAAATAGAAACAAAATACCAACCACCACCACCAAAACAAAAAACCCCACTGAAGAACCGTGATACATGTAAATATAGGAAGCAATGACACAAAATCAGCCACTTCTAATAAGAAAGAATGAAATCAAACATCCAGAAAAGCTT
>NW_010423465.1:11568-11928 GCF_000710305.1 Buceros rhinoceros silvestris
GAGAAAAGTTGAGGAAGAGACACTTATTTGAGCAGTGGTTTTAAATATCAGTTCCTGCGGTAGAGGAAATCAAGAGACCCAGCACCAGTACGAAGCCAGGTCAAACCTAAGAGCTGCAGCGCAATGGGTTGTGTGGGTGGGTTTTTCAAACCATTGGAATGAGGTCAAGAGTACCAGTTGCACATGAGTTGTTAGTAGAGTAAATCTTCATGTCAGGAAGCATATTAAAACTTGGTTTTATACTCATAAAACATTCTATCTATTCATATATATAGGAGGTCACTTAAAAATAAAAAAGGCAACAGAAAAACATCTTTAAAATACTGTGTCAGCTGACCCCTCCCTCCCACCCCCAACCCC
>NW_010423466.1:0-242 GCF_000710305.1 Buceros rhinoceros silvestris
GTGTCCTTCCTCAAGTGCCTCCTCATCCCCACCTAGTAAGGAGCTGCCCCGGGGGTGGGGGTCTGCCCCCCGCGGTGGGGTTGTTGGCTTCAAGTGGCCGGGGTTGGGGAGGGGGCACGGGTCGGAGCCGGCGCGGAGGTTCCTGAGGGGCCGAGATGTCCTGAAGGTCCTTATTTCTGTCGGGTGTTTGTGGGGAGCGGGGCGGTGCTGCCTCCTCGTTCTCTGGGCGGTGGGGGGTGGGT
>NW_010423466.1:425-2286 GCF_000710305.1 Buceros rhinoceros silvestris
AGGCGGGGGATGGCTTTAACACACGAACGCTTTTTAATTTCAAAAGGCACTGTAGCTTTTTTAAAAAAAAAAGTCTAATTGCTATTAGAAGATCAATCAGAACCTGGCATTTTGGCATTAAATGTCAGAAAAGGCCAAATTATTAATCATTCTTGCCCTGTAGTTGCCTGTATATGACTTTACCACCGAGTTCATACAGCATCTTTGTTGCTGTTTGAGTTCCTTGATCAATGTTTGCCCTAGTAATATAAATAGAAATATAGTAATATAAATCTTCTGTAGTTTTTCCACAGATTTTGAAGTACATAGGAACTGGCTTGCCATCACTCACAACTTGCCCCTCTCGCAGTGGTACTATGAAGTAAGTACGTGTCGGGGGGTTTTAGCTGTGTATAAGTTATAGGCGTTTGGGGTACGTCATCCTCTGTGAATGGTAGATACGAGAAAGGCTTTTGCTTGCAGGCAGTACCTGTCGTGGATGCTGATGGCTGGGAGCTGTAGAGTAGAGTTTCAAAAACATCCTGTGGCTCTGTGTAGCCTTTAAGTAAAAATTGAGAATAGCTTGGGGAAGCCGCTCACCCTTCTGAAGGTGAAATAGAAGAAACAAGGCAGTTGGGTTGTTGCAAAAGACAATAAAGGTGCTTGGGTTACTAGGAAGGCTGGGTGGCACTGGAGCAAGTTGCACAATATTAAATTGCTGCTTTCTTTACTCTCATCATTAATGATCCACAGTTATGATTAAGAATGAATGGGTGATACATCGTTAAATCAATCATTGTATTAAGGTTTTGAGTCCTTGCTGGTGTGCTGCTAGCCTGCACTGATTTTAATCTAGTTGAATCACGTTTAAGTTGATGGTAGACTCAGCCTACAGAATTGGGTTTTAATCTGTTTTACAGCATCTCCTGGAGTTCTGGGATAAACAGAGTAATAAATAGCTTGATGCCAAAGCCTAGGACGTCTTTCACTGCACAAGAGCAGCATTTGGCAACACGCACGCTGACAAACACACTCCATCCCAGCCTGTGCTTTCTCTCCTGTTTCCACAGCCAAGGAGCTACATTGGTCAGGGCATAATAACAGCCCTTGTGTGAAAAGATTAAATAATATATTTGATCTTGATATGGTCTTATTACAATAAAGGCTTGTTTTCTAATGAGTAAAAATAATTTGGGGATTGTAACAAGGCTGATTGTGCTGGTGATTTCTCTAATGCAGACCAATATAGGAGCGCAACAGCTTTTTGATATTATTGATATTGATCTTTTTTAATATTGGCCTTCTTGCATTTTTATAAAGGACAGACGGTTATGTACTGATGAGGTGCAAACACACAAAATCTTGTTTAATCTCTGTTAATCAAGAGATGTCCCATCCTTCTACCAGTGCTACTGAAGACCAGTTCTAGTCACGTTCAGCACCATGTTGGCAGCTTTGTTGCTGTGAAGTACTTTCTGTTTGATAGAGGCAGTTGAGATAAACCACACCAGCTGGTTGTGGTGATGAGCTGTACCAGAAGGACCATAAGCAGCATGGGTTTTGTTAAAAACTATTTAATCTTCTCTTCAGGCAACTTCGGAATGGACCCTGGATTATCCGCCATTCTTTGCGTGGTTTGAATACGCGCTTTCCCACATTGCCAAGTACTTTGACCCTGAGATGTTGGTTATTGAAAATATAAATTACACCAGTCACGCAACCATCTTCTTCCAAAGATTTTCTGTCATCTTTACAGATATCCTTTTCATATACGCGGTTCGTGAGTAAGTCTTAATGTTCTAATTTTAGGGTCAGTGGGTTCTCTTTAATATATGGACTTCTTGTAGAATAGCATCAAAAAATTACCTGTACAATAAACTTG
>NW_010423466.1:2376-11513 GCF_000710305.1 Buceros rhinoceros silvestris
GGGAAATACCAGAGTTGCTTTAACCTATTCAAGGAGACATTTGGAGTGCACTGCTAAACACAAGGTAGCTGTTGTTGTCGGAGATGCTGTTGCTGTACGGGTGATGGGGTTTGGACATGTTCAGATAGTAGCTGCTGTCTCACACCTTACAGGTGTTTTGTTTCTGTCACCAGGTCTGTTTTGTAAGAGTTTGAGGACAGCTCAGGTGTGCCCAACTGGTTCTTCCTGTCAATTTTCTGCTCTTCTAGAGTAGAAGTATAAAGGAAACTTGCGAGAAAATGCCAGTATCATCAAATATGCTAATTCACTCCAGTGGCTTTGGTATTCTTTGGTGATAAACTGGTTATTCCAAGTCTAGTTTAACAATATTGAGGTTGTATGTGTAGAAATCTTTATCTTACACCAAAAGAGTATGGGGGAGGAGATAGTAAAGGTCTTACGTCATTTTATTACATCAAAATCTTGGTAGAAGATGCTCTGTTAGAGCACTGCCTTAGCTCCTTTATTACTTTATTTGGAACGGGCTGGTTTTGCATTGCAGCTTTTTTCCATTTATTGTTTTGAATCGGGTTCATGAATGAGCTGGATTTCTTAAAATGGCTCTAGCAATTCAGCATAAATCATCCGCAACTTCTTAATCCAATCTAACCTTACCTTCAAAAATAATGCAGACCATATGGCTTCACACTGAAGAGTAATTAAGATTTTTTTTTTTAACCAACAGAAATAGCTCATAATGTTGGGGGGAGCCAGGTTAATGTCCAGCAGAAGACTTTAAATACATTGTGGTATGTTGTCTTCAGATGTATCAATACGTTGTTCATTCAAGAGAATGTAACAGCAAACAGGTTATGACAACTCTAACAACAAATGTGAGACTTGAACCTGAGACTACTTAAGCTTTAGCATGTGGAACATACAACAGCTGTTGAAATTTAAAATCCTTTTTTTGCTAAACTTTATTCATGACACTGTCGTCTCTTGATGAATTTAGCAAGAATTTTGTTGCCGCCTTCCAGCCTAATGGAATAGCTCTCTGGAGATTGAGTGCATTCTCAGCTCTCGGAAGACTGATGGCTTTGTTGACTGTTTCAAGTAACACTTCTGTCTCTTCTGCTCACGTTCAGGTGCTGCAGATGGGTAAATGGCAAACGAGCTGCAAAGGATATCCTGGAAAAACCAGCCTTTATACTTGCTGTTCTGCTCCTGTGGAATTTCGGGTTGTTAATTGTGGATCGTATCCTTTCAAGGAGTTGTGGGTTGTTTGTGTTTTGTGTTTTTTTTATAACAACCTGTTACAGCAAGAGGTACAAACCCATGGATATTATACCATGGCAGCAAGTAATGCTGCTGTTCTGGTTTGTGGGTTTAGTTGACTGACTTCATGTTTTCCCTAGAATTATTAGTTCACAAAAAGGAAATTGTTCAGTTTTTGGTGTGATGTGCCAGAACTGCAGGAGGACCAGTCTGGCAGCAACATGTCTGTTCCTGCTGGCTGCCTCTCTGCCTGCCTACAGCAGTATTAGCAGAGATACCCTTTTTTTTGCTGGGTGGTGTTCTCGGTTTACCACATGGCAAGGAAAATCTTTACAAGTGCTTTATGGTCAGGCTTATGGTTAATGTTATGTGAGAATTACCAAGTTGTTTTTTTTAGAGAAGATAAACACCCCTGGAAAGTCCAATTATTGTGTGTCAGTCTTGACACCTTGATCTGTTGAGGAGGGAACAGAGGGATTCTTTCCTCTTTTTTGAGGAGGAACGGGGATTCTTTTATAGGAAGGGCTAGTTTTGTCTGTCCCAGTCCTTGTCTAAGTTGCTCACTTACAGGTGGTGGTGGCTGAGTGAGGGCTGCTGTCTCCATCCATTAACCAATGAGAGGCAGAAAGTAGTATTTAAAACCTCAAAAAGTAGTGAATTAACCTGTTACTTGTTTTGGTTTGTATCACCTAAGTGGGGTGATGGTATGTGGTCAGATTGTTGTGCTCTCATGAACATACTGAACTAGTATGAGTAGATTTTGTGTCTGTGCTTACAGGTGTGGTTAAGTAATCACTTTCTGTCTAGGTGGAGTGAATTTAAGGTTACTTTTATTTAAATTCCATTTTAGTTTGAGTTTATTGTTTATAAGTTTGAGTCTTCCTCGGAAGACTGACAGCAGTACAGGAAGTTTGCTTTATGCCTCTCTTGACTCGAGTTCAGATATTCACTTTCAGTACAACGGCTTTCTCTGCGGGCTGATGCTGCTTTCTGTTGCCCGACTCTGTCAGGTAAGCTCAAGTGGCTCTGCTCTGTGGGTTGCCGTGTGTATTTTAGGTGCATTAATGGGCTCTGCTGAGCTGTTCATATGGAAGGTTTTGGAAGCAGCTCAAAGTTCAGGGGTGCTTATCTGGATCTTCAGTTGCGGGGGGAAGAGGAGAACACAAAACTCACCATAATTCCTTGCTGATGCTGTAGCATCGCAGTTCCCTGTGAGAAAGTGAAATTCTCTGTCACTCCTCAGAAGCATGGCATGGTTTTCTCCCAAGTCACCAGTCCTTAGAAACACACCCCTCAAGCTGTGGGGAGGCAAGGCCTACCCCAGTTTTCCCAGTATCATGTGATACAGTTTCCCCCTCCATATTCTTGTCTGTAACACTGAGTTTGTAATTAGAATTAAATAGTCTCTTTTTTTCTGCCTGTGATAAATGCTCTGTCACCTGAGGTGTGAGGACCATTAAAACTTAATACAAAGGGAGAAACAAGTGGAAAATCTTGTTTTGCTTTTCTTTCAGAAAAGGTACTTGGAGGGCGCTTTTCTTTTTGCGGTTCTTCTGCATTTCAAACACATCTACGTATATGTGGCTCCAGCATACGGCGTTTACTTGCTGCGATCCTATTGTTTTACTGCAAATAATGCAGGTAAGGTGGGATTTTCCTCGCTCCTGTCTGGGGGATCGCGGTAATCAGTGGCGCCTGGGGAAGACACAAGACACACAGATACCATTA
Source organism: Buceros rhinoceros silvestris (assembly GCF_000710305.1). Classification (NCBI taxonomy): domain Eukaryota; kingdom Metazoa; phylum Chordata; class Aves; order Bucerotiformes; family Bucerotidae; genus Buceros; species Buceros rhinoceros. Next base: position 5,362 of record NW_010423466.1, read on the forward strand.
GGACAAAATGGCTGGGGGTCAAACAAAAGTTCTGCGTGGGGAGCAGATCGGTAAGATCTCTAAAGATCTATGAAATGTATTTATGTAAAATTCATGTTTTAGGGAGTTGTGAAGGAAACCCAACATGAAAAAACTGCAGCTGGCTGTTTGAAGCCGTAAGAATTATTCTGGGTATGAAATTATTAGATGACATCAGAAGCTATTTCAGAGTCCTCTTTGGAGTTTCTCTCCAATTCTTAGCACTGAAAAACATTTGATATTCCTCACAGAGGAAATGCTGAGATTTTGTGTAATGGAGGAGCTGCAGTGTGGAAAAATAAAGTTAACAGGTGGAGAAGGCAACTGAATGTATTGACAGAAAAGGCTGTGTGCTGCTTTGAGATGGTGCTGGCAATTTGCTGTTAGCGTGGAGTACTTTGACTCCCTCTCCATTTGCTGCAGAAACTGATTTCATAATCTCTTTGCTTCCTGTAGACGGGTCCCTGAAGTGGAGAAGTTTCAGCTTGCTTCACCTAACTCTCCTGGGATTGATCGTCTGTCTTGTTTCTGCCCTTTCATTGGGCCCCTTCATAGTACTGGTAATAACCCCCTCTTCACCTGTTATTCCCCTGAACTGTTAGAACATGGTGTGATAAAAATACGAACCACATCTCATCTCAAGAGGCCTTTTATTTTGTTTTTCTTTTCTGCAGGGCCAGCTGCCTCAAGTCATTGCACGGCTTTTTCCTTTCAAGCGAGGCCTCTGCCATGCTTACTGGGCCCCAAACTTCTGGGCCTTGTACAATGCCCTGGATAAAGCTCTAACAATTTTGGGTACAGTATGTGAACCTTGCAGTTCGGTGTCTATCTGCAGAGAGAGCTCTCGGTTTTAGTCTTACCCTTTTGAAATCCAGGTAGTAAATTATGTTTTCAGCTTGCCTTAAATTGTCCGATTGTCACATAATCCAGTGCATGATGTCTCCAGGGGTAGGTCAGAAATCAATCTTCCTGCTTTATCTTTTAAAATAGAACAAACTTGACCATGTATCTGCTTCAGCAACTTCTGTTTTCTTCATGAACATTTATTGGTTTGTGCTTTTTTTTCTGTTCTGTTTTTTTAGGTTTAAAGTGTAATTTGCTTGATCCCACAAAAATTCCTGAAGCCTCAATGACAGGAGGACTGGTTCAAGAATTTCAGCATACCGTCCTCCCTTCCGTGACTCCACTGGCAACGTTAATCTGTACTTTCATATCTATACTGGTAAGAACAAATGATGGCTTTTGGAAACCTGATGTGTTTTGTCCCTAGTAGGTTTTATTGGATAAGAGTGCACTTTACATGAATTTTATTTCCAGGCCAACACATAAGCTTTCTTAAAACCCCAAAATAATAGTAACAACTATTAGGGTAAATGTGGATTTAATATCTTTCTTGATACACAGTATTACTTCAGGTATGGCTAAAACTATGGCCTGTGTCAGCTCTAGCACAGTTAAGAGATTAAAAGCAATCTTGGCTCAAAACCACTCCTCATGCTGAGCTTGAAGCAGCCTTTTGTGATGGGAGTTAGTTGAACTAGGATGTGAGTAGAGACACTGATGGAACTGTCTGAGCAGTCTATGGTGTTCCTAACAGCATGAGCTACAGGTAAGTGTAGTGTTCTTCACCTGACAGGCAAAGAGTTGAAGGTTCAGTAATGATGTGGGTAGAGTCTTTTTCACTTAATGAGCAATTACCCTTTAACGGGAGATCTTGTTTCAACTCTTTGGTAGTAACTTTGATAGAAGAAGTTTAGTGGCTCAGATTCACAGACAGTTCTTGCCACACAAGGACAGGGGTTGGCTGTGGTCTTTCAGCCTGCGTTTCCCCGCCTGTTACGCTCGTGAAGTCCTTAAGCCTCTGCTCGTATGCCCAGATAGGTACAGTTCCTCCGGTGCTAGATAATGCTTGTGCCTCACCAGCATGACCTGGGTGGTGTTTATGGACATGCAGAACATCTCACTGGGCAGTGGCTTGTGTTCAGGATTACCAGACTCTTCACTGAAGCCCTGTTTTTGCCTGTCGTTTCTAGCCTTCTGTTTTCTGTCTTTGGTTTAAACCTCAAGGGCCCAGAGGCTTTCTGCAGTGCCTTGTTCTTTGTGCGCTCAGTTCCTTCATGTTTGGCTGGCACGTGCACGAGAAAGCAATTCTCCTTGCGATTCTGCCTCTAAGGTAAGTGATTTTTTTGTTTGTTTTTATGTAGGAGTTGGCCAAACCGAACCTGCAGCTACTTGTTGAGGAATCCTCAAAGAGGATCACTTTGTTTTCAGAGTATTTCAGGAAACAAATGTGTTTATAGAAGGCCTTAAGCTGTAAAGTTTTAGTGTGCTTCAAGGAAATTAATTTTAAGCACAATAAAATGTGGCCGTCTTAGCAATAGAATATGCTGATGCTGGTGTAGCACATGTAGGAAACTGGTGTGGTGTCAAACAAAGAGTATCTTATGGCAGCTCACACTGGCTTGTGCTTTACAATAGCTTGCATTGACAGAAGCTCTAAGCAGAGCTTTATTGGCAGTGGCCGATTCCCGAATCGGCTACATGGGGCACAGCGAAGCTTTGTGCTCACCTACAGAGGATCAGAAGGGAAGCACAGGGTGTCGGGATGAATAAGCAATGAATTTTTAGTCTGGCACACAGGCCTGCACACTATGTACACTGTTTTGTGTCTCTTTGAATGATGAGGTGCGTTAAGATGGATAGTATAGCAGAAAATCAGTGTGTTTGGAATCAGACACTTGGTTGCTATTAGAATAATGTGGAAAAAACACCCCACGCTCACAGAAGAAAGGGGTTTGTCTGTTAGGCTGCTTGCAGAAGGAGGAAAAAGTAACGATGACAGTGGTGGCAGCCAGCTGGCAAAGAAAAAAGACCTTTTGTAGAAAACTTCAGGCGTTTCTGATGATTGTGTTCAGTGGGGGTGTGGTGTTCTGGAGGAGGGTTTTCTGGCTGGTTTTGCTCCTGCATCTCTATCTCTGAGGCCACATGGTTTGGAAGCAGATGATGGCATTGCAGGTGCAGTGTTTGGAGGGACTGGGGTACCATGATCTGAGGTGTTTTTCCATCACTTGTGAATTGTGTAGGCCTTTGCTGAAATTTAGGTTTCTTCACTAAAAGACAAAAGTGTAACAAAATTCTGTCATTTCCAGTTTGTTCTCTGTTCAGAGAGCGAAGGATGCTGGCATCTACTTGGTTCTGACAACCACGGGGCATTTCTCCCTTTTTCCATTGCTGTTCACACCACCAGGTAAAGTGTTTTCCTTCTTCCTATGCTTTGGGGTGTTTTTCCCAGAGATGATGTGCAGGTAAAGGCTTCGGATTATTTTCTGTAAGCTGGAAGCTGCAGGAGGCTCTGTCAGCCTGTCCCCATAAATACAGCCTCTCTGACTAGTAAGAAGAAACGTTGGTTTTAAAAGCTGTAGAAGAGGCATAGGGACAGACTTGTGACAAACTCTTCCTTCCTCCTCCCTTTTGAATTAATCAAGGATGCCTTTGCTTCACTGAAACCCATCATAAAGGCTGTCATAGCTATGACAACACTGATCGTCATCCTCTGGGAGAGTTCAGGTCCACACTCACTCCTTTGACCTGATGCTGCTTATTTGCCGTAGTGAAAGCCACTGCCTTGAAAAATGAGAAACTTCCTCCATTACTTAATTTTTATCTCCCATGCAACCTAGAATGAAATAGCTCTGATTTGGCTGTCACACTTGTTCTAAGCTTCCCAGCCCAGTAATTTTTGATTTTTAATAGGAAAATCTGACTTGCAGTGGTATGGTAATTATCATGAGTGAGTTCAGTATGTTTGTAGATAATTGAAGTGTCCTACAGATATCTGGCATTTGCTGTAGTAAATACATGTGCATATTTGTAGGTATTCTAAGCAGTAAAACATTCAGTTCTGTTTGGAGGAAATAATTAAGTTGGACAATGCAAATGTGACTAGCAGGACTTAAAGATACTGAAATTTATACAGCAAGAGGCTTTTGTAATTACTTTTAAAAGTATGTTATGTTCCTTCTGTTCCAGAACTTCCAATTAAAATCCTCCTCATGCTGCTGTTCACTGTTTATAGCTTCTCTTCCTTGAAATCTCTATTCAGGTAATTAAATTCCCAGCACCACGAACAAAACCATTTTTTCTCAGTCCCCAGGAACAGTGTCATGAGGGGTAAACAGCACAGAATATTTCCCAAACTTCCCATGGCAAAGTCAGCTGCAGTGAGGGATGTCAGAAATGCTCTAAACCTGTATTTGGTACTTCAGATCCCTGCTTTTAGGGAATTCTCTTCCAGCTGGGCTGCTTTTCCCCCCTTAGTATTCCAGAATTCAATTCTTCTGTCTCAAGAGCTACAGAGAGACATTGTCTCTCACTGAAACCTCTGCAGCAGCTTCATTTGTCTAGAGATGGAACCTTTGAGTTTCTTGTTCCTAACTTTAAAAAAACCTCAACTTCCTTCCAGAAGAACAGGAATTCCCTTGTAAACTACCTGCAAAACCCTACTACCAGTATCCTTTGCAGCAGGGGTTGGTTTGTAGCACATAGAACCAATAGCTTGGGGAAAGTGGTTATGATAAATCTGCCATTGCTGGCATAAACCAGTGTCCCTGGAACGAGTGTGAGTGAAAGTCCCTGTTCAGCTGATCACTGAAACGGTGGGAGGTGAAGCACAGCGGCTGCTGAGATGGCAACTCCATTCCAGGGCGTCTGGGAACTCGGTGTGAAAGCCACCTAAGTTCACATCATGTGTTTCATGCTATCTTTTTTTCAATTCTTCTGTCAGGAGAGAGAGGCCTCTCCTGAACTGGCTGGAAACAATCTACCTCATCCAACTGGTGCCTTTGGAAATCTTCTGTGAAATTATATTCCCTCTGACCCCGTGGAAACAGCGCTTTCCGTTTGTCCCTCTCATGCTGACCTCCGTATACTGTGCTCTGGGCATCGCCTATGCGTGGCTGAAACTCTACATCTCCGTCTTGACTGAGAGAATTCCCGTCAGACAAAAGGCTGAGTAGAGCTGCAGAGCTGGGACCAGTCCTGGGTTGTCCCTGTGAGGGGATGGTCCAGCATGCTGAGGAGGTGTCACAAGGACACACAAGACGTGGCATTGCCATGAGGGGAGATCTTCTTCCAGCCCCTCTGTACTGCCCAACGATGATACCTCTGATCAGAAGCACTCGCCACACTAATGTGGGGTGCAGCAAGATGCCATGGATAAACTGTGAAGCTTAACAAGGTCCAGATTTCTGTCCCAAGGAAAACCCACCCAGCTTTCCACTCCTGTTTGTATTGGAATAAAAAAATCACTGTGCCGAAAAGAGCATTGTATCGGTTTTCTGGGGAATCTGTCAATTAAAAACTTGGGGCTTTTTTTGTTTGAGCGTTTCTTGTGGGTTCTCCTCCTTGCTGGTTGGAGAGGAGAGCCCCAGGATGGTTGTGCTCTTTGTGTTCTTCCACTACTAGGGATGTTAAAGCAGAGCATGGCCCTTGTGAGGGCAGTGGGTGGGCACTGGAGTCACTGGCCATTTTGTCACCAAATAGCTCGTACATTTTCAGACTTTTTACTATGGTTTTCATTACTTTCTCATGGTTTCTCTGGGTTTTTTTACTTCATTAACTACTTTGGTGCAGTCAGTTTCTGTGACTGCTGGGGATGCCTTTGTGCCACTTCTACCTGGATTCCACCTTCAGTCTAAGCCTTGAAGCTCTGGGCAAGGTAGGGCATCCACAATGCTCGTGTTTATCTGTCATTCTGCCTAGGACAACTGTAACATTTAAAAAAAAAACCCAAACAACTCTTCCTGGCTCTTCAGAGGGGTTTGGACAGGCTGGAGCTGCAGAGGCCAATGTCTGGTCAAGTGCTGTGTGCTGCAGTTGGGTCACGCCAACCCCCTGCAATGCTCCAGGCTGGGGAAAGAGCGGCTGGAACTCCCTGGAGAAAAGGACCTGGGGGTGTTTGTTTGTCAGTGGCTGAACTGGAGCCAGCAGTGTGCCCAGGTGCCCAAGAAGGCCAGTGGCATCCTGGCTTGTGACAGCACTGGTGTGACCAGCAGGACCAGGGTAGGGATCGTCCCCCTGTACTGGGGAGGCTGCCCCCTGAATACTGTGTCCAATTCTGAGCCCTTCCCTGCTAG
>NW_010423467.1:0-4848 GCF_000710305.1 Buceros rhinoceros silvestris
CAGCCGCTCTGCCCCCAGCCTGGAGCGTTGCGTGTATCACTACATACGTCATTATGTGTAACTCTTAACCTGCTCTAAATAATTTCTCTCCCTTAACATACTCACAAATTGTTTCCAAATGCCCCATCACCATTATTTTGACCAAACCACACACACTCCATTTTGATCTTTACTTATAATTTAGTTCTCTCTGGCTTGTAAAGACAAAGTCAATATAATTATAAGATAATATAATTATTATATTCTGTCACCTGTATGGAAAGCTGTTCTCAACATAGAGAGCGTGATGTTCTTTTAATTAAACGTTTTAGTCATTAAAGTCATTGAGTTGCTGTTGATTTTAGTGTTTTTAATTCTTTGCCATCAAATGGTGGTTTTGAGGTCAGTGCAGTTACAGTGTTTCCGAAGCTGGTCCTTTAATCTTGTCCTATTTTTTAACCATGGAAAAGGGCAGGGGCATTTTCAGATGGTTCTGGAGTAGAAATCAGCAAGTTGAAGAGAGGTGATGACCAGGAGATGAGGTTGGGTGGGTGGGAAGCTGCAGGAACATGAAGCGAGACCTTACAATTAGCTGATCTTAACAACCCCTCCCAGGAGACCTGTTCTGTCAGTGGGTGAGGTGAAATCTCCGCTGCCGCTCCACCAGCTGACTGGGTGGTGTTTTAATCTGGCACTGCAGTCACACCTCTGCCTTCGCTTTCGTCCCCAATAGAGAACATCAGCTGTAATTACAGTCCAGGGAATCGCTGCTTCTGAAGGCTTACGGCACACGAAGCTCTCCAGGCAGTGTCACCGCTTGGCACGCCCAGGACAGCTTGGTCACCCGGTTCGTGACTCTGCATTAAAGAACACCAGCAAAGCCATGATTTATTTGCAGACAACAAATACAGGAGGAGCAGAAGAGCCGGGAAGCGGCTGCACTCACCAGCCCAACGTGGCACCAGCACAGCTCCTTCTCAAGCCAGCCATCATCTCTTCCCGCCCGGAGAACCTCAGCTTAGCGAAATCTGTTCACCAGCTTTTCACCCACTCAAATTTTTATGCACCCTCTTAAAACATGGCTGCCTGTCACTAGTTAGTTAATGCAGGGAAAGTTTTCCAGCAGGAAAATGGGGATTATTTCTTTTTCTGTATCTCTCCAAAAATAGAGCAACACCTAATTAAATATTTATGGCGGCTTAGCACACTCAATAAAGGAACTGTTGTCTAGAAGCCTCTGAAGCTTCAGCTTCTCATGGTAAAAGAGTGTTTCAAACACATGCCAAAGAGGGAGCAGGTGCCACAGGCAGCAATTGTGTACGTATAGTCCCGAGACACTCCCACCTGCGAGATTAAATGATGTCTATCACTACGGACATCGCAGCCATATGCTATAAAAATAGCTGCACTGAGAAACCAGAAATCTCCACAGGCACAGCCAAAAATAACCCTGTGAAACGCCTGGGCAGAGCAGATTCCCCAGAGGGGGGATTTCTGGGCTCTGGGAGGAAGGCTCCAGCACGGAGCACTCTCCCCTGCAGGAAGATTCCCTCCCCAGCCTCTGGCTGTTGCTGAATGACATAAATCACAGCAGCTCCCCACCCCTGCAGCCGTATCGGCGACAGGCCTATCAATCTGTCGGGGTTCCCGCGTTGCCAGAATTATTCTGTGACTTTCGTGACCATCATGCAGATTGTGCAGGGAGCGTGTGCTCTCTCAGCAGGCTCGGCTCACCCAGGGACCTCCACGCCGGAAGGTCGGTGCTGGATGGTTCACAGCGGCAAAACCTATTTGGTTCTGGAGGAACGTGAGTGTCGAAGGGTAAGGAACCGTTCACTACGCTGGAAAGAAAAATCCGTCTCTTCCCACAGCGAACAGCCTCAGACTGTCACAAACCCCGAACCACTCCTACTCGACAAGCTATATCTGCTTTCAGACGATCCCGAATCCTTTCATAACCCATTATTCAACTGAGATACTGTGGGGTCAGTGCATGTGGGAACAGTTTGTCTGCGGAGGAACGAGTCCCTTTGAGAGCGGGACCTCTCCAGGGCTTAGCCTGGTTTCTACTTGAGAGGACGAGCTCAGAGGGCTGAGGCACCATCCATGAGCTTGTCGATGGACAACCCTCGATGCGCTCCTCCGCGCGGGAGGGCTGACCGGGGCTGAGATCAAGACGTATAGCTGCTGGTTCCACAGGCAGCGTGAGCCTTAGCTCTCATTTACCCCTCTCCTAACTCAGGATAAAGCACAGCTGGATGTGATCTGTGAGCTTCCCAGAGCTCCTCATGCGTCTGTGCTATCTAAGACAATAGCACTAATTACACTCACAGTGTCGAGGTAAAGCAGATTAGCTCGTATCAGTAAAACGGAAAAGCTGCCAAAGGCAAGACGGTTCTGCAGATGGGTTTGAAACAGGACTTTTCTCCTCAAATCTATTTGAAGTGAGGGCCATAGGGGTGGCTTCTGTGGGAAGCTTCCCCCATGTCCAATAGACCCAATGCCAAGCTGAACCTGCACTGGCCAAGGCTGATCCCATCAGCAGTGGTGGTAGCGCCTCTGTGAGAACATACTTAAGAAAGGAGGAAAAAAACCCCAATACTGCACAGCTGCAGCTGGAGAGAGGAGTAAGAATATGTGAGAGGAACAACTCTGCAAACACCATAGTCAGTGAAGAAGGAGGAGGAGGAGGATGTGCTGCAGGTGCCGGAGCACCCTGCAGCACAGGGGACTAGCATGTGAGGCAGCCTGCAGCCCATGGAGGTCCGTGGTGGAGCAGATCTCCACCTGCAGCCTGGGTGGGACCCCGCGCCGGAGCAGGCGGATGCCCTGAAGAAAGCTGCATCCCCATGGAGAGCCTGCACTGGAGCAAGCTCCCAGCGGGACCTGTGGCCCTGTGGAGAGAGGAGCCCACACTGGAGCAGGTTCGCTGGCAGAACTTAGGACCCCGCTGATGACCCATGCTGCAGCAGTCTGCTCCGGAAGGTTTTATTTCTCATTATCCTACTCTGCTTTGATTGGTAATAAATTAATTTCCCCAAGTCTTTTGCCTGTGGTGGTAATTGCTGAGTGATCTCCCTGTCCTTATCTTGACCCACGAGCGTTTAGTTATATTTTCTCCCCTGTCCAGATGAGGAGGGGAGCAATAGAGAGAGCGATAGAGCAGCTTTGGTGAGGACCTGCTGTCCAGCCAGGGTCAACCCACCACAGGGTGCTTTCCCCACCTTTTGCCTGCTTCAGCATATTTTCTTTCACAGCTCACAGCCTGCTGTGCCCTTTAATATAACACACGGATCCGCAGCTTCGCCGGTGGCAGAGGCAGTGCAGGTTTCCGTTATGGGCTGGAACTGAAATGAGAAGCCAGGTGCTGTATCACAAGCCATAATGAAAGTAAAATTAACATAAGCTTTCTCCCCATCTCTGTTCTCAGGTCGGAATAACACCTCACAGAGCTGGAACTCCTGGCAGAGAACCTGCACGTTCTTGCACCATCTGCTGGTAGAGTCTCCACTGACAGACGTACCCAGAGCAGATGTTAGAATTTCTCTCAAACCTGGAGGGGTACGTCCACATCTGGAGACATAAGACCACTGTCATAAAGACTCAAGATTCAGGTGAGGGCACCTTTTTCTAAAAATCATGAAACTGCAGGGTTCTCCACAGCCATTTCTGCCAGTAAAGCAAAACTTTATTAAAGCATTTGTGATGTGCAGGTGTGTGGGACTAGGCTGGTGCCTCCTTTCTGCTCCGTCCACTAGTACAAGAAAGGGCTGTAAGTGGGTCACGGGAGTCAAAGAAAATGAATGTCTCCTTGTGCAGACCACAGCCAGTCTGTTGAGCTCACAGCTCCAAGAGGACGCAACATTAAATGTCCTTGCTTGGCTTTTAAAGAGGGTTGGTGGTTTTGTAACAACATTTTTGTCCGTGGGAGCCCTGCAAAACCGAGGGGTCACATTTCACCCCTCGGCCCAGGGGATGGAGCTGCAGGAAATGCTCTTCTCTAGGTGCAGCTCACTGGGAGCATTACAAATAAATCGTCTCCGAGCCACAGTTAAAGCACAGAAACTCCCAGCATGGTGGGTCAGGGCGGATTAGTCGGAGCATCGCTTGGACAGAGTGACAGATCCCATATGGCTAAAAATCCAGAAAATCAGAGCTAAGGCAGGGAACAGCTGGGCATGGCTCTGTAACGCATGTGTGTGTCCTCTCCTCTACCAAGAGCATCGTCACAAGCCCAGGGTGATGAACAGACCCATGCCCACTCCCTGGGTAGCTGTCACGCTCAGCTGCCATCACCAGCATGGGTATCCACAGGGATATACACCCTGCGTGTGTCACAGAGCAGTGGCGAGGGGTCCCCTCTGAGTAACCCTCTCCTCTGAGTGGTACAGGGGCACCGTGCAGGCAATTTACTCTGTCTCTCACTTGCAGAGGTGTCATGACACCGGTCCTGCACAAACCTCATGCCAGCTAAATCCTCGGACTGGGCAAGATTTCTCTCTTCAACCTTCTTTCTAGTGCAGAAACAGATGAAATGTCCTAATGGGTAATCAGGAGTCGAAGCCTGGGATGACTGACAGAAAACTGGAACAGAAAATAGAGCAATGGAAGTAGATTTATGGAAAAATGCTAATTGTACTTTACAAGATATGTTTAACTGATGTAAGAATTTCCCTTCCTTTAGGAAGGGCCAAAGCACATAAAAGATTTTCCATCCCTGTTTGGGGATCACTGGCTGAGGACAGCCTGGGACAGCACGGGGGCGACGGCTTTTGAACGAGCGCGAGGTTGGTTCCTGGGGGCTGTCTCTTCTCCTGGACGCAGCAGGCTCATCTACCCTCCACATTTTTTCCTGCCTGGGGTGTGTAG
>NW_010423467.1:4944-8668 GCF_000710305.1 Buceros rhinoceros silvestris
AGGGAAGCACGAACACTTGGTTTGCCGCGTGAAAGGGGGCGTGCAGTTAGAGAAACCTCTCATGTGTTTGTAAGGATTGTGGTAATCATGGAACGGTCCACAAAATCTTCCCAAGTTGAGCGGCTCTCTTAGGTTGGTATCTGCATTCCTGTAGCACCCAGACACTTCTTGCAGAACCACTTTGCCCCATTCATGCTGCTGACCAAAAAGTGGCCATGGAAGGCCATAGTCATGCCAGCCACGTGCGGACAGATGGGGCAGGGTTTCTTAGCGTTCACAGACCGTACAAGGCAGCTCCTGTGAGCCCAGCAAAGGGGGAGCAGTTTCCAGAGAGTCTACAAAAATGGATGTTGGCACAAGCACAACGTCCTATAGAACAATAGTGATTTTGTACTGCAGTTCCAAAAGGACTCGGTCACATCAGCCCCCGGCCCCGTCACTGCAGGCTCTGAACATGCCATCGACTTCGTCTTCCTCCCAGCATGGGGCAGGAGCCTCACCCCGCTCCTGTCTGTCTGCACTGGGGAGCTGCAGGGAGAAACCCCACTGCAGAGCAGGCGAGGGCTGCGTCTCCCGGAGGGATTCATCCCATCACCGGCAGGAAACTGCTTCCCCAGGGAGTCCCTTCAGCGCCCAGAGTGCCATCCACCCTCTGAGGGATATGGTCCAGCCCTGCTCTTAATAAGCACACATAAGGAGAGCTAAATCAGGTGGTGAAAGACTGTGGGAAACCACATTTTTCTCGTTGTTCTTTTCCTCTCTTACACTGACCTTTGAAAATGAGATCCCTTTAAACCTGAACTGGTGGCAACCCTTGGGCAGGAGCCGACTCGCAGCGTTTTGGGTGACAGGGCTGACCTCTTCCCGTGGAATTTCACCTAGTAATTTCTGCGGCAGGAAGAAATCCTCTGAGCGAGCTCTCTGGCTTCAGAAGTAAATTTAAGTGCCTGTGGCTTGACAAATAAACATTCTGGAAGCGCTTAATGACTCACAACCTCGCCTAAGAATAGCTGAACTTTGCAAGACCAAAATACATAGCGAAAAACCTGGCCTCTGACACTGCCCGAGAGTGGAGCTGAAGGACACGGTGCGAGAAGGAGAGGGAGAGGCTGCGGCAGGCTCTGGCTTCAGAAGTAAATTTAAGTGCCTGTGGCTTGACAAATAAACATTCTGGAAGCGCTTAATGACTCACAACCTCGCCTAAGAATAGCTGAACTTTGCAAGACCAAAATACATAGCGAAAAACCTGGCCTCTGACACTGCCCGAGAGTGGAGCTGAAGGACACGGTGCGAGAAGGAGAGGGAGAGGCTGCGGCAGGCCCCGCGCGGGCACAAGCTGCATCTCGGAGGCTTCTTCCACCATCGTGTGCAAACAGCCACCTCGGAGCTCTCCTCCACAAACTCACTGGATCGGGTTTGATCAACAATTTATCGTGTTTCGTTTGTACAAAAGGCAAATCCCTCCTCATTTATCCCGGCTGTTCAGAAGTGCTGTTATTCTCCTGGATTGAAGAGGGATCACAGGGGGTTGATGTGTATATGTGTTATACTTCTGAGCTCTTAACGTTTCACCAAAAAGATTCTTTGTCTTCAACTTACCGAGCAAGTAAAACCTTGGTGGCTGAAAAGGGGAACGGATTTTGATTCCCTTTGCTCAAAGGTGGGGTTTTTTGGTAGCGGTTGCTTGCAAAATGTGAGCTGTGAACTGCTGCCGCTTTACTTCTTACGCCCCCACACACACTTTTTAGCACTTTAATCTAACCCCAGGAAAAACAGAACAAAACACAAGTTCAGCTGAATGTCTGCGACCACAAGAGCTTCCGGTAGGTGCCTAAAGTTTCTGTTGCAAAAGCCTCGTCGTCATCATGAAGGCTCAAGGATCTCCATGGCGTTGGGGATGATCCTGAGGGACGGGGAATGGTTTAGCTGCCCTGTTCCGGGGCAGAAGGAGAGGTGCTGAGCCTCAAAGGCCATCAAAGTAGGTTTGTTGTTCAGGAATGGGAGAAGAAAATAAAGTAGGAGTCATCTCCCACCACCACCAGCCAGCAATGCCAGAAAACAAATCTTTCTGGTATCATGGTTCCTCTGTTTTGGACACTGCCAAGATAACCTGAGCAGCAGGGGCAGGCGTTGTCCTCACAGCCTGAGGCCCAAGGGCTCCCCTAAGACACACTTCTCTCTTGACTCTGATCCACTGTTAAAATTCACAGAATCACAGAATCATCTGGCTGGAAGAGACCTTTAAGATCATCGAGTCCAACCGTTGCCCCAGCACTGCCAGGGTCCCTAAACCATGTCCCTCAGCGCCACCTGCACAAGGCTGTTAAACCTCTCCAGGGATGGGGACTCCACCACCTCCCTGGGCAGCCTGTTCCAATGCTGCACAACCTTCTCTGTGAAGAAGTTCTCCTGATACCTAAACCTAGATCCCCCCTGCTGCAACTGGAGGCCGGTTCCTCTCATCCTGTTGCTTGTTATAAGGGAGAAGAGACCAACCCCCACCTCGCTGCAGCCTCCTGTCAGGGAATTGTCAGAGCCAGAAGGTCTCCCCGGAGCCTCCTTTGCTCCAGGCTCAACCCCTCCAGGTCCCTCAGCTGCTCCTCAGCACATTGTGCTCCAGCCCCTGCCCCAGCTCCGTTGCCCTTCTCTGGACACGCTCCAGCCCCTCAACATCCTCCTGGCAGTGGGAGGCCAACACTGAACCCAGGAAATGTCTTCCTCTTGTTCAGCACCTGAGCCCCTCAAGTGGGAGTGAGGGCAGACTGAGCTGGGCACCGACTTTGTCCGTGCGGAGCCCAGTCACTGCCCAGCTGGGCAACGGGAGGTTTTATCCCTCCCTGTTTTACTGGGGGCAGGTTTTACCTGTGCCAGGCTGTGGTCTCACTGCCTGGCCACTGTGAGGAGGGCTCTGCTCTCACCCAGCAGCCGGGCAGCAGCCAGACCCCAACCCTCAGATCCCCTCCAACAATATGGGACCCCCCCTCAGTTGACCCCAGTTGTGACTCCACACCATGCTGTGCCTTGGGGTGCCAGCTCCAGACCGACATGCTCCCCCAGTCAGAGCCCCCTCACCCTGGCCACCCACAGACCTGTCTGAACCGGGCTCTGGCAGCCACACTGCTCCACTCACAGCCCTGCCACGTTTTTCATCCTGGAGATGGAAACCCCAAAGGTGCAAACTGCAGCGCTGGTGGGACCACCAGAGCCTGAAAACTCCAATTTATAGCATTTCCCACCCAGATTTGGAAGGCGTTTGGGCTGCTCTTGAAGGAGTGGGGAATCACAGCGGGCCTCATTCATCCTGGGTGGATGCTGCGTTCATAGCCCAGACTGGGCTGGAGCTGCTGATTTCCCACATTCCAGGCCAGCCAGGAGCAGGGCTGGGGTTTTGCCACCACAACAAGCAAAATCAAAGTTCCACCTGAAGCTGAAGGTGTTATTGCAAGTCACTAAACTACCGATTTCTGCCTAGAAAAATACGGCCACTTGCTGCAAAGGGGTAGGTGATGGGTATGTAAGTCACACGGGGTGAGAAACACGGGGAGGCTTCAACCCTAAAACTCAGCCTGCGTTTTCTTTACGTTTTCCACGCCACGATGATGGAAAGGGACAAGGGATCAACGTTATCTGGAGAGCGTCGAAGGGTCGAGCTGGAGAACAGCTGGGGCGAATACTGGACAAGTTCTGCAGCACGGCCCATCCCCGCAGATTCCCCCTTCCCGCC
>NW_010423468.1:0-4453 GCF_000710305.1 Buceros rhinoceros silvestris
GGACCACAGCCTCTTCGGTAGGCGCTGCAGCACGGTCCCCGGCCGCGCTCTGCCCGCGGGCGTGTGCGTGCACTGCCCGTGCGTGTGCGCGCTCACGCTTGTGCGCGTCCACGCGCGTGTGCAGGTATGGGTGTGTTCGGACGCATGTCTTTGCGTGGACTTGTATGTGCTAGTGTGTTCGTAAGTGCATGTGTGTGTCCCTGGAAGCGAGCTGTCGTACTGCGGGGAGGGAGGTGTGGTGCAGTCGTGCTGGGGCAGGTGGATGAGCCTTCACCTGTCGGCGTGAAACCGCGGGGGCTGCACTAGGGCACGGTAGCGAGGGAGGACTGCACATGCTATGCAAGCCAGGAGATGTGTATGTATACCTTGCTCAGCCTATGCCGGCAGGTTTAGTGAGAAGGGTTGAGGGTCAGACTGGTTGTTTTTATATTTGCTATCTGTATCGGAGCTTCTTCATTCTTTGTACAATAATACAGATCATGGGCTGGGGCATGCTGACCCCTCAGGCTGCATTAGACTGCTTTGTTCTGCAGGACAGAAAGTTGAAGCAGAGCGGCCTAAAATGCCTCTTTGCTATAATACTTAAAATGCTTCCCAGTCAACGTTTGCGTCAATAGACCGAAAGGAAGTGAAGACAACCCCAAAATGTTCCCTGTGATATAAGAGTAAACCCTAAATAGTAGTTGTAGGAACTGGACATCTGAACAAACCTGCTGTTGTTAACTGCATGTGAGTTTTTTGTGTATTGATTTAGAGGTTGTAAAAAGGTGATTAAAGAGTTCCCTATCATCCACGCCATAGTCTGCAGGAATGGCTCTTAATTGCTTTTATAACACATGGATGTTTTAGAAGCAAAAGTCAAACAGACAGTTCTTCTCAAAAGGAAGATTTCCTACAGCATGTAAACATGAAATAAATCTTTGCTTTAAAGGAAAAAAAAGTTAGCCCCGGATCAAACATTTACTGGGCTTTTTAGAAATGTTCTTCCTTTATTCTACAACAATTCTTGGCAGGTTTATCTGATGTGGTTGCTTGGTGGGTTGAATCACCTGCTTATTATAGTTTAGAAAAAGGGTGGCTTTGAAAATGATACCAGAAAGAAAAAATACCTCCACCTCTTTTTATGGGACTTTGTGCTTTAGGAACTGGAAAACTAGGTAGGATGATTTACATGCAATGGAGTTGTTAATGCTTACTCTTTGTAAAGGATTTATTTTCTTTGTTGCTTGGTAATACAAATAAGAAACCTGCCAAAGCTCTATTAAATTCAAAATACTTTAAATTATTGTATAGTCCATACAGTCCATCTGTCTGAGTGTGAAAAATAGTCCTGAATGTAAAAGAGCAATCGTAAAAACAGCAAATAGACAAAAAGTCAATATCAAAATTAAAACCACTTACCTTAGGTTTAGATTTTTTTTATTTGTGGTTTTGCTGCTGCACAGCAAGATCTTAGGTATGATTCTAGAACAGCTTCTTTCTGAGGATTTGTTTACATTGTCAACATCTTCCAAAAAGCCAGTTCACACATTCCCTTTCTTTCATGTTTTTGTATGTAATGTAATCTCTGCATATTAATTGGTGAAGTATGTTGGCATATCCTTGCCAAATTCAGGCTTCAGATAGTGCCTCATCTCCCAAATACTTTAATATATATTAGATTTTTTGGCAAATGTAATATAAATAATGGTATAATCCGAACGTTAGTAAGTGGCATATTTCACATACATAAAAAGCCTGTGCTGAAGACAGCAAGTTGTGTCAAGAGGTGTGGGCCCATATGCTAGATAACATGTTTGGCAAATACTTTTTTTTTTTTCCTGTGGGTATATTCTGTTATATAAAATTCCCCTCTGTACTTTGATTTCCATTCAAATGATCTAATAAAGAATGTGTTTTTTTAAGATAATGCTATAGAGAAAGTTAAGTATATTTTCAGGTAATTCAAGCGTATCTTCTAATGTTTGAATAGGCAGCTTAGCAAATAGTGTATAATCATTATAGATTCCAACTGCATACTACTGAAGGCTTTAGCCTCAGCGCCGTATAAAATCCTTTCATAGACAACATAAAAAAAAAAGTTTCTTAAATGGTGTAGGATTCTTGTTCCTGGATTAGTCTTCCCAGACTGCTTTCCTGTGAATGTTATATACGTTTCCATATAATATTTAAAATTTCAGAGAAACTAGGCCACATTTATTATGATATGTACATTTTCTACTATTTTCAACTGCTTTTTGGATGCTATGTATTGTATTCTTTACAAGTTGAATTAAAGCAATCTCTTTTTTTTCCCCCCAGGTATCCTTGAATTCATCAGTGTGGCGGTGGGACTGGTCAGTATTAGAGGCGTGGACAGTGGCCTTTACCTTGGAATGAATGATAAAGGAGAACTCTATGGCTCTGTAAGTACCGCTTACATGTCAGCTCATACACGTTGAATTTTGATGCATGTCTTAGCACTATACAAATCCCTCAAGAAGCCAGCTGAGGTCATCTTAGCTTTTGAAACACTATCATCTTTTTCTGTTGAAATGATTACTATAGTTCTAAAGTGTACAGTATAGCCTTGGATACTAAAGATTTGATGGGAAAAGTTTCTCTGTCCTATATGAAGAGAACTGAAAAGAAACATTCTTCTTAAATTACGGCAAAAGAGCTATATTAAACCAACTGCTCAAACACCATTTAAGTTGCCTGCTATCTTATTTTCTTTTTACCAGTACTGCAAATGTATCGTAGTGCATACTCTTAGCATCAAAAACATTGAATGCAACTGGAAAAAAAGTTAAAAGGATAGTTATGGAACAAATAAACCACCATTAATATAGTACCCTGACTTACTCTACATATAGCCTAATGCTCCTTTATGAATCAGCAGGTAGTACTTCCAGGAACCAGCTTTTTAACATAAAAGCATTCTTTCAAATGCTGGGAAAAAGAGGATAATACCACATGTCACGGTTAGGTACCACTGTTATTTGAAAAATCTGAATGATATGAGAGTACAGTCAGTATCTGTAAAGCCCAGCTGGAATTTAAGAATTCCAATGTTTAAGAATGAAAATAAACTTGTACTCTTTACTGCTGGCTTGTATCTGTTGAATAACTTCAACATTTGACCATAAAAATATAATCTTTTATTTTTTCCCAATACTATCTGGGTAATTACAGTCTTAGACATTTCTCCTTTTGAGTGGTAAAACATCTTGAGATGAAATATTCTGTCTCTCCAGTTCCTCTGGTTGTGGTTAGTCCTGTTGAAAATGAAGTGATGCACACCACAGAGAACACATGCAAATACCTTCCTGATTTGTTTCCTCCTGAGTCCTTCTACTCATTTCTAGAATGGTAGATAGCCCAAGACGGAACTCTGCGTAACGTAGTTCCTATAGGTCAGGTGAATTGTAGTTAAATCGTAAGTAGTGCCTTCTTAGAGTGTTAGCTAATTCATGTTTAAATCCAAAATTCTATATGTACAGGTCCAGTTTGATTAAAGCAGGCTTCCAAGCATGGTGTTGGGTCTACATACTTTTCTTGGGTTTGATTTGTTGACAGTTAAATGTAGCAAGGCCACTGAAAGTCTAAAACATTTTATTTGTTTTTATAAAAACAAGTATCTTTTTCACGTGTGTTCAAATATCTAGTGACAGCTTGACTTATTTTTCTTCACCATTCCTTTCTGTAGGAGAAACTAACTTCTGAATGCATCTTCAGGGAACAGTTTGAAGAAAACTGGTACAACACTTACTCGTCAAATGTGTACAAACATGGAGATTCGGGGCGACGGTACTTCGTAGCACTTAACAAAGACGGTACTCCCAGAGATGGGGCAAGGTCCAAAAGGCATCAGAAATTCACACATTTCTTGCCCCGTCCCGTGGATCCTGAAAGAGTTCCAGAACTGTACAAAGATATGTTAGGATACAGCTGAGGAAGAAGGCATCTTTGGAAAAAAACCCATACTGGAGCTGTTGCCCCTGATTTCAAGGCAAAACCAGCATGAGGAACCTGCAGAGTTCTAGGATGCTGGATTAGAAGAAGCTACTTTGTGGTAGGCAAACCTCTGTTTTCTAACCTTTGGATTTTGGAGACAGAATCTTAAAGCTAAGAGTGGACCAGCCTCCTTCAAACTTGCTGAACTGTTTGGTAGCCAGCAACCAGGGGAGATTGATTTGTGACTTTTTAAAAAATAACAAACTTGGCAATTTCGTCTGGATTACCTATGGTTCATAAATTAGCAAAGAACTACCTACATCATGTGGTTGAGAGAACAGCTGGAAGAAATAGAAAGAAATGGACTGTAAAATAATAAATCCAGAGAACTGTATATGAAGTTTTAGTGACTCCACTCTAGTGATGGACCTTAGATGTCGATGCAGCATAGTCAGAGCTGGAACTTTTCTTCGGGACGGACCTATTTATACATCTCCAGATAGCATATATTTATTTT
>NW_010423469.1:0-219 GCF_000710305.1 Buceros rhinoceros silvestris
CAGCGATGGCCGTGTCTCTGCCCTTCATCATTCCCAGCCAGTGCTGGATTTTCAGGGCCAGGGACGCGGCAATGGTGTAAAACGACGGCCCTGGACGTCACCGCAGCATCTCCCTGTCCGCCTCAGGGTGGGGGGGGACACGCCGAAATCACGCGGCGCAGGATGACGCCTGTCCCCCAGCGCCAGAGCGGGGAGACTTTTCCGAGAGCGGCTTTAATG
>NW_010423469.1:531-781 GCF_000710305.1 Buceros rhinoceros silvestris
GCTCGTGTTTAACGATTATTTTAATAATAATGCTGTGGGATCCTCTTGCAGCAGGCTCCAGGGGGAGACCGGTCACCCGCTGGATAATGGCAGGGGGGGATTTGAAATCAGGCGACCAAAAAGACTTGGTAGGAAAGAAAAAACCTGCTGAATAAAGCGGTAAATCGTGCTCCTGGGTTTGGCCTCCTCCGCTTTTTGCCCCCGTGGGGGCTGGGCAGGGGCCCACGTCACAGCCCCTGTGCCCCCCCCT
>NW_010423470.1:0-280 GCF_000710305.1 Buceros rhinoceros silvestris
GGAGCCTCCCCTGTGCACCCGCCACCTGCCCCCAGCCCTGCACTGGGGCTGTCGGGTGGACCAGCCCCGGGGTGGGCCGAGAACAGCCCAGCAAAGAGCCCATGAGTGCGGGCAGGGGCGCCTGCCTGGGGTGCCGGAGCAGGCTGCGGCGCAGAGCGCGGCCAGGAGCACTCGTGATGCCCCGGGGTTTCCCCCTCTGCCGTGGCCATGGACAGTCTGGCCCAGCCGCGCTCCAGCGGTGCTGGGGGGGGCACCGGGAAAACCAGCTCTAGCTTCGCTC
>NW_010423470.1:349-2126 GCF_000710305.1 Buceros rhinoceros silvestris
GGCCAGGGACTGTCTGGCCCAGCCGCGCTCCAGCGGTGCTGGGGGAGACACCGGTAAAACCAGCTCTAGCTTCGCTCCTTAGGCTCAGCCCACGACCAGCATCGAACAGTCCAAGCTGTGACAGTTCTCTGGGTTTTGGGGGCTGGGGTGGGGGTGCGGGTGGTGTTGAGGTGAGAACCAAGGACCTGCACTGATCTGGCACCAAAGTGCCCCAAGGCATCTCTGGGCTTCCCCAGGAGCCCCTTGCTGTGACTTGGTGGCAAAAGCCGAGGGTGTCCCTGTGCTTCCTCCCTGGGAGTGGTCACCGCAGGGATGGGCTCCCCAGGCACCGGGACACAGGAGGTTTGGGGCCACTTCGATCCACTTCTCCCCCTTGTGCACGTGAAAAAGTCGCCACAAACCTGGCACTACTTCACCTTCCTTTTGATCCAACGACCAAAACAAAGCGAGATGCCCCGGGAAGGCTTTTCCCCGCCTGGAAGTTCTCCTTGGGAACACGTTGACCGTTCACGCTGTTACTCGTTGTTGCTGTTACCTCATGGGGTTGTATGTTACTCTAGAAAGCGGCGGTGTTTGGGGAGCGGACCACAGAATGTTCCGCAGCGCAGAGAAAACGGGTGTATTTATAGGTAGCACACGCATTTGGGGTGTGCGGGTTGTGGTAGGGGGTAGTGGTTTAATTCCTTCGCGGGATCTGCTGCGCGCTAGGCTGGGAGTGCGTTAAAAAGCGTCTCAGAGCTGCAGGAATGTTCGTGGTGGTTGGGGAATTACTCTTGCCTTCAGCCACCCAAGTTTTCCAGCTCCTCCTGAGCCACAGCACTGCACGGGGGACAACTTGAAACAGGTTTCCTGCCCTTCTTTCCCCTTAGGTGAGCTGTGATCCCGTCCCTGTGCAGTCCCAGGCTGCAGCAGCGGATGGGAAAAGCAGGACTGCTCTGAGCAGCTCCCCGGGACTCCCACACCGGCAGAGCGAGCAGGGAGGGGGCTGAAACCCCTCCAGCTCTGGTGCCCGTGGGGGAAGCGGCTGTTCGGAGCGGTCAGCGTGAGGCTGCGCTCGCTCTGGGCCAGCCTTCGCCTCTTCCCCGCTGCCTGCAGGGCCGGGGCGGGGTCCAGCGCTGGGACCAGGGAAGCCAAGGGCAGGTTTTCTGATGTTTTTGTTCCCCACAATAATAAAAACTTATTCATCTCTCTCCGGCGTCCCGAGTGCTCTGTCCATCCTCGTCTGCTCGGGGTACACCTGTGAACACCCTTCAAACTCGACACAGGACAACAGCGACTGACACAGGTAGGAGGTAGGTTGGACCTGATGCGTCCTGCAGCGTTTGCCCTTCCCCTGGGCCCGCGGCTTCCCCTTCCACAAGGGACCAGCTCCAGGGCACGTCTCCACCGTTTATTAACGCTTTTACACAACGCTGAACAGATGTTGTACAGGTAACCCTCGTTACCGAGCAGCAACCCATGGGCTCCTTCTTTACGCTCGCACCCACGGAATGTGTTCGCTTTGGCCTAGAAAGAGAGGACAGAAGAGCTGTCACTGCCTGGCTGCAGCCCCAGGGGCTGGGGGTGGCAGCCCAGCTCCAGCCTGCCCCAAGAGCTGAGGCCTGGCCTGCTTCAGAGCCCAGAGCCCCACGGTGGCGTCTGGGCAGCGCAGAAGGCTCTGGCTCTGCCAGCTCAGGGAGGAGCTGCCACCCCTTCCCCAGGGGACCTTCAGCCCTGGCATGCGGACCCGCGGCGTGCCCTCGGATCAGCTGTGCCGGTACCCCTCAGTCACTCTCGC
>NW_010423470.1:2569-2811 GCF_000710305.1 Buceros rhinoceros silvestris
GCGCCCCCTCCGTGGCCAGCGCCGCCGCCGCCGCCTCGTGGCTTGGGAAGTGCACGTCTGCTGCCCCGGTGGCCTCTCCATGGGAGTTGTATTCCACCAGGAGCCTCGTGGGCTTCAGCGGAGCGAAGAACTGGGAAGGAAACCAAAGAGTGGGGTGAGAAACAAACACCGCGCCAGGAACGTGCCGCGTCACCCAGGAAGCTGCTGGGTTTACTCCGAAAGCCCGGCCAGCGACGGGGGCG
>NW_010423470.1:2978-4477 GCF_000710305.1 Buceros rhinoceros silvestris
GGGGTGGGAAGCGTCCCCCCTCGGGGTGTGAACAGCCTAGGCAGACCAGGGGAGCACCGGCAGACCCTTCCTCGGTGCCCATTAACCGAGGGTTTGCTCCGGTCACCGCAGATTCTGTTCGGGTTTTAGGGTTACTCACATTTATGATGTCCAGGGCGCTGGCTTGGGCAGGCAAACCCCTCACGTGGACGAAGTGCGGCGGGGACACGACGTTCCCAGACTCTGCGGTGTGCCTGGGGCTTTCTGCTCCTGCCCTGTGCGATTCTGTGGGAGGGAGGGAAAACCCACCGTGAACGCGCTCAACCACATCCTCCCTCCCATGGACACGTGGGGTCACGCTCCGAGCAGACACGGGGGTAAAGCGAAGCAGGGCAGAGCTCCAAGAACCCGCGTGGCAGGGAGGGACTCACGAGTTCCTTCTTCGGCCCTAGAGACCCCTGGGCTGCTCGGCCCCCGCTCCTTGAGCAGCGGCTCAGGTTCCTTCCTCACTCTGGGGTAGGCCGGCCGTATCTGCTGGTTGTAAGACCCATGCCTCTGCATGTGGTGCTTCCTGCTCACATACACTTCGATGTACCTGGGAGGGAAGGGGACAGTGACGCGGCACCGCTGGCACGTCCGCCACGGCCTCCGGGTTTGGAGCAAGGCCCTTTGGCTGGGTGAGCTCCAACTTAGACCCCAGAAAGACAAACCAGGCCAATAAACCCCGATTTGCAGGTTTAGCCCGAGTGCAGGATGACACTGGCCCATTTTTCTAGCTGCCCAGCCCAGAGCCCCCGCGCTCGTCTTTCGGAGCCGGCAACAGCCCCAGCTGGGCCTCCTGCGGCTTTAGCAGGGAGCGATAACCCAGGAGACGTCCACAGCACTGAAGGGATACCAGGATGGGGAAGACACGGGCCTCCAAGCTGCAGAGCAGCTCTTGTTCCATCATACCAAAGGAAAAATCATCAGCAATTGAGAATTAATTGATCTCCAGTGGCGGGCGGGGAGGGGGTGAGTTAATTCCAGGGCTGGGCACACGCACAGAGCAGCTGTGGGCTTCAAACAGGGGCAGAGGGAGGACGAGGAGGAGGTGGGGGGCTAGAAGGAAGTGACTGTGAGGAGGAGCTGGGGTGGTGTGGTCACCAAAGAGGTCCACGCTGCCTGGTGCGGGCCAGCAGGCAATGCCAGGGATGGAGCCAAAGCAGAGGTGAGCAGAACCAACGTGCTCTCCAAGGGAAAGGCTCCCCGTGCCCGGTGTGGGGCTGAAGGGAAGGGCGAAGGCAGCCGAGGCTGCGGAGAGCCCTGGGGAACCCGGTGGCAGGGGCAGAGGCAGAGCTCGGAGACGTCTCGGAGAGCTGCCAAGCTCGTTGATGCTGACGGGAGCGTGGGCCAGCCCGGGAAGAGCCGTCTCCCCTGGGGAGGAGGCAGCTGCAGGCACAGCGCGCCAAGGACCCACCTACTGCCCATGTACTCCCGGTGCCGCGAGAGGGCTTTCGCTGCCATCTCGGGAGCCGCCAACA
>NW_010423471.1:0-357 GCF_000710305.1 Buceros rhinoceros silvestris
CCCCCTTTTATTTTAAATTTTCTTTTTTTTTTCTCTAGAAACCAAATTTTGTCTTGATTTTCAAGCTGAACCTTTATCTCTGGGACCAGTGGTGCTCATAGTTTTCCACAGCCAGTGCATCACAAGGGAAAGCGATGAACGAAAGGCACGTGCAAAACTAGAGGGACAGTCCATTCACATGTCAGACCGGAGCCTTTGTTTGAAACCACAGCTTTTCAGATGCTGGAAAAACTTCCACAGCCCTCAGCAAGGGTTAACATTCACTCCAGGTTTTAAACTATTGCTTTTCCAGATAAACACAAAAAGACCACTAAAAATATCCTTACTGAATTTAATCACTTTTCAATGTCAAAACTT
>NW_010423471.1:506-5741 GCF_000710305.1 Buceros rhinoceros silvestris
TTTACATTTTGACACTGAGAAGAGATTAAACAACAGTAATTTTTCTCTTACTTCTGTTAGTCATCTAGGAGGTGTTCCAAAAGAATAGTCGATATGCAACAGACACTAAATATACCCTGACTGTCTGGCCATCTTTTTTCCTTTAGGTTTACTCACCCTCACTGCTGCCTTTGCATCGCTGGCAGAATGAGGACCAGCTGACAAGTTTCAGTCCATATTTACTGCTTTCCTCTATTCCCTCAGCAAATGCAGAAATTACATTGTAATCAAGGTGGTTAAGGCATTCTCCACTAAGCAAAACCCAAGATGGGGAGAAATCCCAGATGCCTCTATTGTTCCAGGAACGAGGAACAGGGAAGCACAGATAAGGCTGTATATTTTATATATATAAAATATATATATATTTCAGCCATCATAAAGAATTAATCTAGTCTACGGATCACCCATTAGTATGGGAATGATACACACTTTTTTCCTGAATATATCTTTACTATATTTTAGTCCAGGTCACAGTGTGTTCTGTCTTACCTGCCCGTATTAGAGGACAGATTCCTTCTGGTTTGCATGTTTCAAGCTGATAAGAGAATCTAAACCCAAATCTGTAAGAGCCAAAGACCAAAAGACCTTCCTCCACTGACATTTAAAAAAAAATCCATGACAAACATTTGTCCTTCCCAAGTACAGACCTTTTATTTACATTCTTTAGGCACTGTCTTTCATCAAAGGAGAATTAGAACAAACAAAGGACAAATCCAAGAACTAAAGCTGAGCTCCTGTTTTAAATCTCCATCTAATTGTTGTGAGTATCACTGTTAAAAATGCCATCTGGAGACCAAAAAGGCACCTGACAATTAAGACGAGGTGGCATAGTACTAGCTTTAAATAACATGCTACTTGCAGTGAAAGAGCGCTTTGCTGTAATTAAGTACTAAATAATGTTGATCTGTTTTTTAACTAATTGGTAGAGAGCTGCATTAGTGCAAATCATGTCAGATGAGTTGTGGATAAGAGTTATCACAAGCTGGCCATAAAATACTTGAGGCTGGAAATAAGAGGTAGGTTCCAACAATCTGAAGAGAGTAGATTTGGAATAAAATTTCCATGGGAATTTTGGAGAAGAGCGGGCCTAATGGATTTTGTGTGGAGCTTGAAGAATTTATGAATATGAATAGATGATGTGGTTCCTTGAGTTGGCAGAAAGTCTACTCAAGAACCCATGAAATAAATCCTTGATGCAGGCTCCTCTGATAACAGCTGAATCATCTATATTCACTAGGTTTTGTGTTGAGCATTTATTAGCATTGGGATGAAGGATTAGCCTGGATCAACATTTCTTGTGATTGTACTTTTCATTTATCAAAGTCATGGTAGGCTTTGTGTGTGTGTATGTTGCAAAGGAAGTATAAGTGCATGACTTTCATTAATCATTATTAGCAGTGTTCTGTGAAGCCATTGCAGACCAAAACTATCTCCCACAGCATTTTCTGGTGACCTGTTTGTGCAGAATTTAAGCACTGGCCTAGAGAATACCAGGCATGTAATACACTTATAATGATAACAAACATATCAATTAAACAGCACCTCCCTCCTCAACTGTATAATTTCATTTCTGGTAAATCTTTCTCGCCAATGGGAAGGTAAAGATTAGTTTGATCAAATCTTCAGTGCTGCTCTGAGAAGTTACTTTCGTTTCCACCCTCAGACAGGATTATGACTGACTCCTGGAGTGTTTAGGTGATTGATAGATAACCAAACATGTTAGCAAGTTGCAGTGGACTGAGCTCTAGCAGCCAGACACTTAGCTCTCGGTGCCTTTGTTTTACAAGTTTGTCGCTGCTTGAGATGCTTGGTACCCAGCAGCTTCAAGTGAACTAGTTTCAAATTAGAAGGTGAGAGGGACCATAACTGAAGCACATCTTGTGTGCCTTGCCTTCAGAACACCACATTTTTGTATTCTTATGCCTGTGCTTCTTGGGGTTGACAGATTAGGGAAAAAAAAATTATCCTCTAAGGGTTGACAAATAAACCTCAAGTAAAACTTATTGTTCGTCTCTGGATTAAAAACAAAAAAAAAAAAACAAAAAAAAAAAGAAAAAGAGAGAAAGAAATCTGTTTCAGCAGAAGGCTGCCCAGTGATACCAAGTAATCTGCCTATCCTCAGTGCCATAAGTCACTCTGAAAGAAGACAGATTTCAGAAAGTAATTGTGGAAAAATGCAAGGCTTAGATGGTCCTAACAGAAGAGGCTACACAGTAGATACATAGCAGCACTTACTGATTAACCAATTTAAGAACTAGGAAGTGACTTAGCAAAGTAAAACAGCAACTTGATTACAGGTTTGAATGACAAGATCAAGCTAATGTACTACACGGTACCTTAAATCAAAATATTAATGTATAAACACGAAACACACAGACACACACAAAGACAGATAGAAATACCTGGATCCAGAGGCCACTCTCAACGCACAAAGCCAAACACCTAAACAGGCAGAGATGAGAGAAAGAAACAATCTGTAGCAGAAAGTCCCATCTTTGAGTTTGGAGTAAGCACTCACCACGCATCGGCATTACTCTATGAGCTGGTGGTTCTCACCCCAGCCTTCTGTCCAACTCACCAGCAGAAGGTCTTGAGAGGTGTCCCAGCTCAGGGGAGATGCTGGATGCAGCCCAGAGCAATCCTGGAGAGCTCCAAGGGGGTCTCATTTTGGATCGTTCTTTATGGGGTGTGAGATAATTTTCTTTCGTCAGGTAATTTTCCATTTTGGCCTAACATGAGTGATGTAATATTTTGACTTGTGCATGTCCAGAATTGGCTGGATCTTGGGGTCTTGGTACACCCCTGCCTTTGGGCCACAACCGAGTACAAGTGTACCAGGTGGTAAGAACTTTCAGGACGTTAGGGAGGAGAGTATGAATCAGCTGTCATCTTCATCAACCGAAAATCTAAACTAAAGGATAGAAGAACACTAGTGATGCGTGTCTTGCTGATACTATACCCACCAAGAATTCTGTAGTGCAGTTTTCACTTTTCTTAAGCCAATTCTCCTCCTGGACATGGAAAATTGACTTCAGTAGGGGGAATTACTGTCCCAATTGCACATGTCTGTGAGTTCCTTTGATACTCTCTGTTTAGTCTGACTTTCAGGCTATATAGTGCCGCCTATTCTCAACAATAATGCTCAGATTCTGACCTGTTGGGTACTTAGGAATATCCAGAGCAAGTGGAAGACAGCAAAGCTGATGCTGCATTTTGTCACCTTCTATTTTTATTTCACCTCTAAGTTATTTTGAGGTGATTGACACCTTTAACTCTCCTGCCAAGGCCTGTCAGTCCACTGTACATGTCATATATTGGAATGAGAAGGCATCCTGTTGACCTTGAATGCCCTCATTAATCCCCAACAGGACTGATAGTACAGTTAATGCATTCATACATACCAAATGTTCTAAGTATACTTGTATACGTAGGTAGAAATACACTGCAGATATTTAAAATTATCTACTCACAAAAGTTTCTTCTGTCACCTCTGGACTTAAACCATCTCCAGTCTGAATATATACATGTTTACATTTTTTTTTTTTGTTTGAATTCTCTTATTCCTTATTTTCTATACACTTCATGATCTTCCTCTGTAGGTGTTTGACATCCTGGTTGATCTCTCTATCCTTTCTTTCCCTCTGGCTATTTACTATCCGCTCCTTTTAACAGCCTCTTTTTTGAGTGCAACATGAGCACATTTGTGTCTGACTTAAAGACAAGCTCTGTTTATACATTTGAAATGAAATAAAATAAGTTCTCCCATCCTTCTAATAATTACTTGTATTCCTGGTTAGTTATGACTTCTTCAAATTAGTGAACACACCTGGAATTTGACCTCAGTGTTTTTTGCTGGCACTGTCTTAATGTAAATAGTCTTTGTCTGGTAAAATGAAAAATAAAGGGCTGTTAAACGGGCTGGTTCACATTCAGTTGTGTATATTGAAAAAGAGTAGGAATGATGTCCCTGCAGAGAAGAGGGTTCAGGACCACTAAAAAAAAAAAAAAAATCTATTTCTTCTGTCAGTCTGGTATTCTTGTGCATGGTTTCTTATTTCTTGCTAGTGATGCCTGAGTTCACAAGTGAAGGGCAGGATGAACTGGGAGAGCAGGCTTGCCAGCTAAGGTGTGCCCAATTACTTTAAACATATAGCTGAAAACTTCTGTCAGTCTGGTATTCTTGTGCATGGTTTCTTATTTCTTGCTAGTGATGCCTGAGTTCACAAGTGAAGGGCAGGATGAACTGGGAGAGCAGGCTTGCCAGCTAAGGTGTGCCCAATTACTTTAAACATATAGCTGAAAACAGTGCAGCCTCATGGGGTTTAAGAAAGTCTTTTTTTTTTTTTTTTTTGTGGAGTTCTCTACAAATTTGGCAAATTAAAGCAATGTTGCTGACAGCCATCAGTTTGTGTCCTGCACATGCTTCAGATCAAGGAGCAGGTATTGTTCTTGGGGATGGAAATCATAATATTGAAGGAAATCATCCTTCCCTGTCTTCTGTTGTTCCCATATTCCTGAGTATCATCATCATTATTTCTTTTACTTCAAAAGAGACAGCGGTTTTATACATATCACTTTACAGTTGCTCATTAGAGGTTTTAATTTCAGAAACACAGAAGAGACAAAGACGTATAAAGAGATATGAAGAGGTTAACCTTTGGTTACTAGACAAGTATGAGCATCCTCTAATACTTGGCTATATGCATTACTTCAAAGGAAACCTTATACCAATTCATTCATACAAGCTCATTATTCATTATCCCACTCTCAAAGCTTCACACAGTCATGCTTGATTAATTTCTCTCAACTACTTTAAGTACAGATGACACTTACTTAGTCCCTTTTATCTAGATATTTCTTTCTCTTTTTCACCTCACCAAGATTCCTGTTGTGTCCTCACAGACTTACCTGAAAGGGTATAACTGAAATCAACAATACTGTTAAGTGGAACTGCTTCTCATCACAGTGATGTTCCTCAGAGGTTCCCCAGAGAAATTCACTCCAGACTAATTTTTTTACTCCATTTGCCAAAGCTTTAGTAGAGATTGATAAGTTGTTTCTCCCATGTGGTGCCATGCTGACGAAGGACTGGTTATGGCAGAACACCCTGCAGTCTCAGGAACTGCACACTACTACAGTAGTTTTGATATTGCTGCCCATTACCCTCTTCACAGAATCACAGAATCACAGAATCAT
>NW_010423472.1:0-11482 GCF_000710305.1 Buceros rhinoceros silvestris
GCCGCTGCCCGGGAGCTTGAAGAGCGATCCGATGGGGGGGGCAGGCCCTCAGGCTTTTGGCCTAACTCGGCAGCCAGCAGTCTGGGTTCGGCCTGCTCGGGCCTGGTCGGCGGCAGAGCAGATTCGTGGGAGCTCCCCTCTCTTCGTGGGAGTCCAGAAGTCCGAGAGAGACCTCCCCCGAGCTGCTGCGTTTTTAAAGCCTCCTGACTAACATTTCACCTGAGCCCCTTAACCAATTAAATGTGGAATTATCGTATTTGCATGGAATAATTCTATTTGTCCATTTCCCAAAACAAGGAAGCTTCAGCTCAAACCGGGACACTTGGACATTTTACTGTCAATGAAAGAACTTACACCCATAGCAGAAGAAAGCCTTAGAATGCAGTGCAAAATCATGCATTTGTCAGATGGTCAGTAGAACTGTTCACCTGTAGGAAAGAATGATCCCTCTCTTGCTGCCTTTGGGAAGCCACAGCTCTTGGCAGAACTGAGTACCACCAAGTCCGGCTGACACCTAGATCCAAAAAAATTTGTTGTCTAGTTCTTGCTGCATCCAGTTTGGAGGTAAGAGAATAGGCTTAATCCTTCCAAGACCATCATGTTTGGAAGGTCATGGAGACCAGGGAGGCCTGGAGGGGTGAAAAGTGCTAAAAAGTTAGTTGGATGGTCAATCCGAAAGTATCGTTGTTAATGGATCATGCTTTACCTAGGGGTGCGTAGAAGGGGAGGACTACAAGGGTGTGTACTGGGACCTGTCCTTATG
Organism: Buceros rhinoceros silvestris; assembly: GCF_000710305.1. Classification (NCBI taxonomy): domain Eukaryota; kingdom Metazoa; phylum Chordata; class Aves; order Bucerotiformes; family Bucerotidae; genus Buceros; species Buceros rhinoceros. The sequence goes on from NW_010423472.1 coordinate 764, forward strand.
AACATTTTTATCTTTTAACACCTGACCTGGAGGAGGTAACAGAACACACGCTTGATTGAGCGTGCAGATGACACCAAATTGGGGAGACAACTCAATATGCTCCAGGATAGGATGCCATCCAGAGGAGCCTGGATAGGTTGGAGAAAAGGGCCAACTGGGACCTTGTGAAACTGAGCAAGAACAAGTGCCAAGTGCTGCCCCTGGGACAGAGGAGGCCCCTAAAACAGCACAGGCTGAGGACAGACAGGCTGGGAGAAGCCCTGAAGGAAAGGCCCTGGTATTTGGTGGGCACTGAGCTGAAGCTCAGTCAGCAGAGGTGGCCAACAGCCTTGCCTTGAAAAGGAGCATGGGCAGCCGATACAGGCAGTGATTATCTCCCTCTGCTACAGCACTCATTAGATCATATCTGCAGTATTGTCTGTCCCACTGGGAGATGCTGGGAGATAGGGGTTGTTTCAACCTGGAGAAGTGGGCACCTACCAGCAGGCCACCAGTGCCTGTGAGGAGGTTATCAAGGGGATGGAGCCAGGATCTTAGCAGCTATGCACAATGAAATAATGGGAGGCAACTTGAAAAAGTTGAAATAAGAGAGGTTTAGAAAATGTATAAGGAACAACTTTTTCCCTACAAGGACAGCCCAGCAGAGAAATAGGCTGACTAGAGAGACAGTGCATCTCTGTCCTTGGAGACTTTCAAGATCTGACTGGACAAAGTCCTGAGTAACCAGGACTGACCTCAGAGACGGCTCTGCTACAAGCAGGAGGCTGAACTTGGTGACACGTTGAGGTTCCTTCCAACCTGAAATGTCTGTGATTCTGTGAATCACTTTTTAAATGTTTTTATCTTATTCTCTCCATGTTCTTTATAATCTTTTCTATTTCCCCCATTATTTTACTTCCTCTAGCTTTGATTTTCTTTGTGCTAACATGTAATTTCTCTGTTCCTGCTCTTTGATTTCTATTCTTCTCCCCAGATTTTGGTTTGTTGGGGGTTTTATCTGTTTTGCTATGTTTTGTGAGGTGGTGGTGGTTTTGTTTGGTTGGTTGGTTTTTTCCTTTTCTCCTACTAGGCAAGAAAATGATGTGTCCTAGTTTTCATCATTCTGTTCCTACCAAAATTTTCCCTACTTTGTTAGTAAACATTTTAGCTAATATGACAATTTATAATACTCTTCATCTTCTCAGGCAAGGATGAAAGCTTTTTGTTTGCATTTAATATCTGTTTTCATCTCAAGGTTGAATCCATCTTGTGAAGCCAAAAAAGGGTTTGCTCAACGTATATTATTCCTGTCATGTTGTATTTTTGCAATGAGTAAAAAAAATATGTTCTAAGAACCATCATATCAAGAAGAGAAAATAACAATAATTTGTTCACTAGGTCTACAAAATATTTTAATTCCTGTCATTTTAAAATTGTGCCAAAAAATCATAGTTATACTTTGCCAAAGGTGGAACCTGAACTAAAAAAAAAAAAAAAATTGTGCAGATTTTCAGTTAGGTAAGGTTCTGTCAATAACATGATTTTTCTTCATGTGAATCTAGAATTGATTATTGTGATTAGATTTTTGTTTGACTAGCTTCTTGCATAATAAAGACAAAAAATCTCCCTTGGATTTTAAGCTTTCATCATCTCATTTTGGGTGCAGCATTTCCTCCTTTCTCTTTGTAATAAATAACCATTACAAAAAACCCATGATAATGATGACCTAGTCTTGCTGAAGGCACCATGTGGATGTTCTAATAGATTTGCTAAGTAGGTTTCTGGTAATCACGAAGATCAGCTCTAGCGATGCAGATGTGAATCTGTTGTTCAGGTAACGTAATTAGCTGTGTTCTTAAGTTGTATGGGCACTCACAACAGAGTATCTATAATGGAGATATACATATATGTAAAGTTAATTTGTTTGGATCTTGGAATAATGCGGCAGTTTCGTGGGGAAACAGGATGATCCATCGGTGCTCAGTAGTGACAGGAGTCTGCACTGCAAGAGTTCTTGTAGCAGCATCTTTAGCTGAATCAGATGAGATTCCCCAAACTGCTCTCCTGTTCAGTTCTTGTATTCCAGCTGCCCACAGCTGACCATCCCAGCAATATGAGTAATTTATTGCTATTGATTATCTTAACCGCATAGCAGAACTGGTGCCTGTTACCCTTTCTGCAGGTACAGTTTCTCTTCGTTACTTATAGAAATCTTATTCATGTATAGAGTGAACATTTCTGCAGCAGGAGCCACCCAGGGGAGGCTTTGGACGCTTCATCTAGGATGTGTCAGTCAACACATTTAAGCATACAAATCAGGAGAGACAGAGCAGATGCTGCCTTTGGGAATTTCAAGAGCTGTACAAAATTCCTGTCTGGAGGGATCCTGTAATAATCCTCAAATATCTGATGCTGAAAATTCAATTAACCACCTTTTTTCCAACTGATCTCAAACCTGTCCCTTATTTCACCTGTGCAGGGCCCAGATTGCCCGGGGACTTAATGACTTAAGTGCTGTCCCTGGTCGTGCTAACTAGCCCAGCCCTGATACCCAGCTACAAAGCTGTAACTAAAGAACAAAAGCTGCAGAGTTTGAAGTGAGGTGAGGGGGCGTGTCTTTCCACTCCTCTCCTTTCTGATATCAGAATATGTAAACAAGAAATGGTTTCCCAGTTTCTCCATCATGTAGGTACGCTTTGCTAAATGAGTTCTTAGCAACTTGTATCTTACGGTACAATAAATGTAAGAAAGAAAACTTTCTATTGCTGCTCATTCAAGCACTTGGAATCCTCTTCGAAAGAATCAATATTCTTTCAACTGATTCTAAAGAGGTTCCACATCATTACTCAAAAGTCCCACTTTGTCTTCTGAAAACAGATAGTGTTATCATCTCACAAAGAGCTAACTAGTCAGGAAGTCTACAGCATAAAAAATGGTGATTTGAGTTTGAGATCACAAACTTTCCCTGTATTTCTGATGATGTACCTCTTTAGCTGTACCATACCCAATGACTGTCTACTCTAGCTTTTGATTACTGTAGTTCCAGAAAAACACCCATCGGGATGTATTTCTTTGGGTTTTTTAATCTTACATATTCTGTGGTAGTAGATACACACTAATTTTCCCAAACATAAACCTGCTTTAATATTCTAAAATTTGTGTAGAGATTAATTTAAAGCTTGACAGCTGAAGTTTTTATTTAGGTTTTGTTTTAGTTAAATACTTTTATAATTTAATCTAATTCCCTTATATATTTAACACCTTCTAGTTCAAAAAACCCTCTCCAACTCAAACTAGGTCTGCATCTTTAAAAATGCAGCTATTTCTCTAGCAGCATTTTCCGTCTTCCTTTCATGCAATATGTGCATTCTGCTTTTGATAGCTCTTAGATGTTCAGCACTAAGCATATGTTTGAAGAAAAATTGTACAAGGCTATAAGGAAAAGAAGTCCATAGCACAGCTTTGCAAATCCTTGCTGGTTCTTTTTCTTTTTGATCTGCCCCATCATACCTATAGCACATATTGCACCTTTATGTTCTTCTTATAGTGCAATGGTAAAGCTAATTTCTGCTGCTTCATTTGCATTTTTTAAATTTTGCTTTGCTGCTGTTTTATAGGGAAATATAGGTCAGGAACACTCATCATAATTCTACCTTGAGAAGATTTTGTCTGTTCCCAAATGCATTTTTGTATTTTTTATTTTACTGTTTAATCACCAAGACCACTGCTCAATTCAGTTATATGAAAAATAATCTGTATCCGCTGCTTTTGTTGTTTTTCTGCCATAATCTCTAATATGTCATTGTGAAAAGTCATGTTGATTCACTCACATGACATGTAATACCTGGAAAATCATAGGATGTGCGGAACCTAGATAGTCACTGACTTCAGACTTTGAGTAAGACTTAGAGGACAAAGTGGTGTTAGTTGCGACTGCGCCCTCCCTGGGTGCACAAATCATTTATACTCAAATTATCTCAATTGCACTGGGATTTTTTCCCCTTGTTTGTAATTTTCAGAACAATCACAATGGCTCAACCATTTTATCTTTTTCTCAAAGCCATATTACACAATTTTAATGTTCTGTATGTATACTTTGGGAAGCTTGTTCAATTATTCTGGACCAAACTTTGTTACTCATGTGGAGAGCATTTACTACTGCAGGTAGTTCTGCTGATTCAGGAAAAGATGGTGTCAAAAAATAAGGAAAATGCAGGACTATAATCCCCTAGCCCTTGTTACATAGATGAGTGGGTTTTTATTATTATTATTTTCTGTGCTGACATATCAGGGATGATTGACAAAGTAGTTTTACTCTGGTCTTGGTCTCCAGAGGTAAGTTATGAAATACTGAACCAGTGTTTTTAGAATGGATTTAGGGGATGGCGGGTGTTCGTGCTTTCCCATTCCCATGGTGACTGTGTATACTACACAACAGAGAGCAAGTTCTGGCACATTGTGGATTTCAGAGACTGTTTCTGTCAGAGTATCTCTTGTCAGCCCATTCCCCAGGACTGTATTAATATTAGTTCAAAGAAACTAGCTTTATCTTCTAGACTTAGTGGGATGATAGGAAAATGTTTGAAAAGAAGAAAGCAGTAATACAACAAAGGCAAACTGCCAGTGAAAGAGAGTCTATGAAAACAATGAGCACTACAAACTTAAATATAATAAGCTAAATAATCTTTTTGTGAAAAGACATACTTTCAGTTAAATATTTTTCTTTTTTTTGTTTTTTTTACAGGTGAGTCAGGGAATGTAGTCTATGCATAATTCGTGAAGAAGAATATCTGTGTTCATCTCTGTGCCTGATTCAAGGGGGTTTGAGGTCCTCAGGACGTGAAGGTACCAGACGTCATGTACTATGTGAGCTGATAATCAGAAAGCACTCACAAATTAACAGGTTGAGTGAGACGGTAAAAACCTCCCTTTCACTTCTCCAAGCATGTCCAAACTCTTGGGATGTCAGGGGAGATGATATAGTCAAAGGTGAATGCACTTTAAATCCATGACATCTATAGATTTTTTTCACCTCAACAATTTTTTTTTAAATGTTAAACAGTATCAGAAAGTATTAATTAGCAATTAAGACTCCCTGAGCTGATTGCTTGCTTCAAAGTTTGATACTAAGTTAAAAATTATTTTGTTCAACAAATTTACTGTTATGCCTTGGTCATTCCAGGATAATACTCAGAGCTCATTTTCTACAACGAGCAGATCCCTTTACCTTCCTTTCATAGAAAGGAAATAACCTGCATTTCAGACACCTTGGAAGCAAATCTTAATAGATGACCCCAGCTGGCTTACAGGCTCACAAATTCCTCCCTGATTGATTAGGTCAGGGCAAAGAAAGCTGAGAAAGGAAGTCCTGTGAGGCTGGGGAAAGTCTGTTGTGGCCTTTTTTAGCTTGCAGTTGTGAAGTGGAGCAAATCTTTGCATCAGGTTTTTCCCTCAGTAGAGCAGGAGGCGAGGGATGCTTTGAGGACCTCAGTGTAGATGAAAAGTGATGAATTCAGGTAATTGAAGTCAAGTTAACAGCAGACAGAGAGATGAACTCGAGCTGTGGAGTAATTGACAATCCAAGAGCTTCTCTGTTGTGTAAGTTTTTCTGTGCTTTAACACGATCTTTTAGAATTGCCATGCTGATTGCTGTTCCCTCTCAGTGTCTCTGGAGATAAGTTTACTTTTGGCATATCTTTACTGGAAAATTATTTCCTCAGGTCCAGAAGATGGATCTCAACTTTGATATTCCATTAGCATGAGATTCTCAGTGGTGAAAGAGATGAGGATTTTGCTTTTTTCTCTTCTGCTATTAGAATTTCTTTCTCCCCTCAAAGAATATGTCCAGTACATGAAAAAAATGAGAAAGAATGTCATAGAATATACCCTAAGGAGTTGAAGTACCTTTTAGTTGTTATAGAGACTTTCTATTCCTAAAATAACAGTTTCATCAATATGTGTTTCTATTATTTTAATACAAATGTTTCGATACTTCCAGTTTAGTTCTTACTATATTTAGTTACAATTTTTATTTATTCAGAAACACATACCACCCAGACCTTACCCAAATGCATGTAGGTGGAGAATATTCTTGAATTTCTAGCAATTGTTTTATTTAGAGTTTGAGCACAGAATTGGAGACACTGTAAAGCAGCTGCTTTTATTCTACTCCTTCCATGTTTTAACCTTTTTAATTTAGAAGTAGAAATGTAAAGATTCTGACTGTCAACCTGTAATCGTTATGAATGTGCCATAAAATCAAGAATAACATTAAATTACTGATTTGGTACTTGACTAACATTTAAATGTGCAGGTAAATCCTAGTGCTTTGTGCACTTAATGAAACAATTCCATTTTACAGTTGGAAATGTCAGGGAAGATAGCGACTTGCCAAAATAATTGTGTCAGAGGAGAAATGCCAGTCTCCAGCTTGAGCTGGTAAGGTATAATGAATTATTTAATTAAGCTATTCGGTAAGAATATTCATACTGTGAAAAACAATGTTGCAATTTTGAGTCCCTCCTGTATTTTTAGAAGCCCAGTGTAAAAACTGATGCTCCTCCATTGGAAGAATACATCTTCCTTTGCAACATACAAAGACTTATAAAGAGTTAATAGGAACCCTGGGCTGTAAGCCCTGTATTTTGTCAAATAATTGCTTTATTATTGGTACACTATATTTTCTTTGGATTTCATGGAGCTGAGAAACTTAATAACTGTAACAAACCTTAGCTTGACAGCTATATACTGAATGTTATTGCTACTCCTGTTTATACTTCAAGGCATAAGCTTTACGTGTTCAAAGCCACTGAAATGTACTTGGGGAATGAGCTTTGTGTGGTCAAATCTCCCATGATACTACACCTTTCTGGAGACATGCCCTTCAGATCTCTGGAGGGTCCCTTTAATTTCTGGTAATAGAGTGTATTCAAATACGCTGTGCCATGCAACATCGTGTTTTCATAGCAATGACATTTTTGCAGGTATTACTTCTCAGCTGACTCTTCTGTCTCTGCTGAGTGAGGTCCTTTGGCTACCACAAGTAGTCTGTGATCACTAGAGAAAGAAACAAATATATCGTTAGATAACTTGTTGATTTTTGCATGTGTAAAATTCTAGGAAGTAGAGAGAAGTACAGCCTTTAAAAGTTATTGCTGAAGGAATTGTATAATTAGAAATCTAACATTCAAAAAACTACTGTAAGCAGTAAAACTGAGGTTACTAGGAAATATTTTAACACAATGGACTAAATCTTGATGGAATCTTAACCTTGAAGTGTGGGGAAGGGGAAGATGAAAACTCCTTCGTTAAGCAGGAAGTTAATTGTTATGTGAGATGGTCTTTACCCTTGAAAACTTTGAAAAGGGGTCAAGCAAAATATTTAATTGCATAGCCTAGTGATAGAAAAGCTGCTCAAATAAGCCATTTGCAACCTCGGTTTGCATGCACTGGATATCCTTCTTTGTGTGTGTCTCAAAAATGTGGCTGGGTTCTAACAGTGGACAACAGACATAAAACATGCTCGTATGTACACATCACAGAATCCTCTGGTTAGAAGAGACCTTTAAGATCATCGAGTCCAACCGTTCACGCTGCACTGCCAGGATCCCATATGATGCTATCAGCCATCTGACATAGTACCAGTGAATAACTACAGTTTTCAAAGCAAGCAGAAAGATACTCCTTTAATCAGCATTTAATCTCAGGAGAATAGCTTTCTCGTTATTGTAACAACAGTAGTCTTTTAGTTGCACACTTCAGTGATTCTGTGAGTAAAAAACAATTCATGGCCAAGCTGGGGGTGAGCAACATGAAACCCAGGAGGAGTTTATGAAACACTACTTGAAAAATTGTGTACCTAGCTATTTCTACTCTGCCAGTTACCTTGCTATCTAGATGATACTAATCACTGCAGTAATCAGTATTCATTATCCCAAGTACTGACAAGTTAGGAAACTCTTGGTGTTATTGCAAAGAAAGATGAAACATGAAAACAAGTTTGAAAAAACTCCTCAGAACACAGAATTATTTTTTCCTTCCTTCATCTCCTTTTCTGCTTCTCACACGTAAAAGTCACTAATTAGCGTATCTCATTAATGGGAGGCTTGTGCTCAGTAAGTCTTTCTATGTTGTGTAGGGGCTTGAGAAATATCCTTATTAGATAAAAAATTGTCTTTTTTTTTTTGGCAAGAGATGTTGATATATTCTAACTATGTGATTAAAAAGTCCTGCTCATAGGTAACAAAAATGTCCTCAACTTTAAAGACTTAAACAATATGTGTCTTTTAGAAATGTGAAGAAAAAACATAAGAATGACAAAACTATAGGCAAAGCTACTTCGAAATCTTGTAAAAATTTGGCTAGGTGGCCTATGACAAAAAGGTGCTTCTGCTGCTCCATCTGGAGATAGAATCTGATTAAAAACTCGGGGTGTTCTTGAGTTCTTCAAATACAAAGGTGTTGGTGCTGTATAAGACTTACCTCTGTGTTTAGTCTTGTTTAGGAAATAACTGGTCATTTTGCAGGTCATTGGCTAAAGATATAAACAATAGAACAGGACAACCCTGAAAACTAGCTGCAACTTCCTACTTGGAAACTGGCTTAAATTAATCTAGTCAACTGCTCAGTTAAATGCTTTTGGCATGTAGCACCTGTAAACTTGAGGTGAAGTGAAATTTTACAAGGAGCGTGAATTGAGTCGGATGTCGTAATTAACATCAGTTTAAAAATATATAAAACAACTGCAATTTCCTTTTCTGTCTGTTTCATTCGCACCACTCTTTAGTGGATTTCTCATGCTGGAGCCAGCAAGCTCTACCTGTACTGTCCTTTGCATGCTGCAATCTTTAACTAAATTCCTTTCTTGTTAACATCTTCTTGATTACATCCAGAGATCTGGTTCAAATTATCTTCTCCATTTCTTGGGTGGAAAGAGCGAGATTGAGGATGTTACTATTTCAAGGATATAAGAACTTCCTTTATGGAGGTTTTTGATACTCCTTCACTTTGATATCAGATTTTAGGTCACCATTCCTCACAGGCCCCACGGCACTGATGTTAGCACTGACACATGCTGGTGCCACCCGCTTCTTGACATCATTTTTTCAGCAGGCCCTGGACTGCTGATACAGAATTTCACTCTGAACCTGAGAAGTCAACAGATGGTTCCAATCATTTAGGAACAACTTTTCCAAAACAAACCAGTACAGAAAGGATACAGGATGGAATGAAAAACACAAATTTGTGATAATGTTCTCTGTGGCAGCATTTGTCTCTCAGTCTCTCTGCTTTCTAGTTCAAGGCTCTTTGCTTACTCCTGGTATGGAAGATGAAGTCTGGCAGGGAGCATTGACCTCTGTTCCCAAGGCCCGCAGAGCACTCATGCCTGGGAAATGTGCCAGCATGTTACAGCTGCTTCCCAATGCTGGGAAGCCAAGGTCGGCACCTACAGAGGATAGGAGGGTGGTGAAAGCAGGAGTTATCTCTGAAAGGGAGATATTCTGCAGGTCTGTAAGAGACATTATTCACTCAGATCTTAGTCAAAATCCAGGCAAAATTTGCCAGAAAAGCCCTCAATTGTTAACTATTTCCACTAAGTTTGTAATTCTTATTTAACAGAGAACAAAACACCCCTCACACTCCCCAAACCTTCTCATTAAAAACTGAAGGGAAATGATGAGCAGCAGAAAATCTACAACACCGGAGGAAATTAATTTGTTATAGATGGAGTTTCTCTTCCATTTGATTGCTAGACTAAATCCCTGTCATCTGGGACAAGAGTGCCTGGAGTGACAAAACCTAAAGGCTGGATAATGTATTTTGGTCCTATAGTAGTTTGAAAAAACAAAACAGGGTAGTATATAAATTACAAGTATATAAAACACAAATGGCTTATTTCTAGCTCAATGGTTTATATTTTTGATTTTTTTTTTACCTTTGCATTCTAATGATGTTCCTCTTGCTTCATTTTACAAGACTACTTTCATTTTATAAAAATTGACTTCCCAGAACTCCAACTGATAATAATAAGGTAAGCAGTTTCTTCCAGGGGTTTCTAATTTGCTTGTTAATTTGGTTTCACGTGGCCTGAGAATTTTAAAGAATACAAGTTTTTAGACTCTTTATAAAAGTTAAAAGTGACATGATCTATGCTCTGGAATCTGTGCTCATAGAGCTTTTCAGGAACACTCTGGATTAATTCATGGAGGAACGGTTCTCTGCTGCTGTGCAAATGAACTCTAAGGCACACTACACTGCAATGAACTATTAAACTAGTTGAAAGATCGAATCCATAATAAATCCTTCTTATTTTGTTAAATTACCTTTTATAATCTTTCTCAGTTATATTGTGATCAGCTCTCTTTAATAAATCCATGTTGCGCTGAGTGAATTGTGAATTTATACTTTTACCTGATGATACTTGTTGCAAAATTCTGTTATGGCTGTAGAACTTTGAGGGTTATATTTATTTCCTGCAAGTTAACTCAAGCGACAGGCAAATGCCCCAGATATTTTCCTATTTGGTCTACAGCCATGAAGGAACACTGCAGGTGTGTTACCACATACAGAGACAAGCCGGATTTCCCTTGAAAGGTTCTTCAAGGCAGCATATGAGCTATGAAATCCCTACACATGCATGAGTTTCTTTTCTTGCTATAATAATCTTTTAGTCATCACTGTGAATCCTTATAATGGAGCTTTGTATTGTAGGGTTAAGAATCAGCACATCAAAGCATTCAG